>NC_069509.1:195290285-195325285 GCF_027579735.1 Bombina bombina
ATAACTCCTCCCCAACAGGAAATGCAAGAGGATTCACCCAGCAGAGCTGCATATAGCTCCTCCCCTCTACGTCACTCCCAGTCATTCGACCAAGAATCAACGAGAAAGGAGAAACCAAGGGTGAAGTGGTGACTGGAGTATAATTTAAAAGATATTTACCTGCCTTAAAACAGGGCGGGCCGTGGACTGATCACACAACAGAAGAAAGGAATTTATCAGGTAAGCATAAATTATGTTTTCTTCTGTTATGTGTGATCAGTCCACGGGTCATCATTACTTCTGGGATACCAATACCAAAGCAAAAGTACACGGATGACGGGAGGGATAGGCAGGCTCATTATACAGAAGGAACCACTGCCTGAAGAACCTTTCTCCCAAAAATAGCCTCCGAAGAAGCAAAAGTGTCAAATTTGTAAAATTTGGAAAAAGTATGAAGCGAAGACCAAGTTGCAGCCTTGCAAATCTGTTCAACAGAGGCCTCATTCTTAGAGGCCCAAGTGGAAGCCACAGCTCTAGTAGAATGAGCTGTAATTCTTTCAGGAGGCTGCTGTCCAGCAGTCTCATAGGCTAAACGAATTATGCTACGAAGCCAGAAGGAGAGAGAGGTAGCCGAAGCCTTATGACCTCTCCTCTGACCAGAGTACACGACAAACAGGGAAGACGTTTGTCGAAAATCCTTAGTTGCCTGCAAGTAGAACTTGAGGGCACGAACTACATCCAGATTGTGTAGAAGACGTTCCTTCTTTGAAGAAGGATTTGGACACAAGGATGGAACAACAATCTCTTGATTGATATTCCTGTTAGTGACTACCTTAGGTAAGAACCCAGGTTTAGTACGCAGAACTACCTTGTCTGAGTGAAAAATCAGATAAGGAGAATCACAATGTAAGGCTGATAACTCAAGAGACTCTTCGAGCCGAGGAAATAGCCATTAAAAACAGAACTTTCCAAGATAACAATTTTATATCAATGGAATGAAGGGGTTCAAACGGAACACCCTGTAAAATGTTAAGAACTAAGTTTAAACTCCATGGCGGAGCAACAGTTTTAAACACAGGCTTGATCCTAGCTAAAGCCTGACAAAAGGCCTGGACGTCTGGATTTTCTGACAGACGCCTGTGTAACAAGATGAACAGAGCTGAGATCTGTCCCTTTAATGAGCTAGCCGATAAACCCTTTTCTAAACCTTCTTGTAGAAAGGACAATATCCTAGGAATCCTAACCTTACTCCAGGAGTAACCTTTGGATTCGCACCAGTATAGGTATTTACGCCATATCTTATGGTAAATCCTTCTGGTAACAGGCTTCCTAGCCTGTATCAGGGTATCAATAACCGACTCAGAAAAACCACGTTTTGATAAAATCAAGCGTTCAATTTCCAAGCAGTCAGCTTCAGAGAAGTTAGATTTTGATGTTTGAATGGACCCTGTATCAGAAGGTCCTGTCTTAGAGGTAGAGACCAAGGCGGACAGGATGACATGTCCACTAGATCTGCATACCAAGTCCTGCGTGGCCATGCAGGCGCTATTAGAATCACTGATGCTCTCTCCTGTTTGATTTTGGCAATCAATCGAGGAAGCAGCGGGAAGGGTGGAAACACATAAGCCATCCCGAAGTTCCAAGGTGCTGTCAAAGCATCTATCAGAACCGCTCCCGGATCCCTGGATCTGGACCCGTAGCGAGGAAGTTTGGCGTTCTGGCGAGACGCCATGAGATCTATCTCTGGTTTGCCCCAACGTCGAAGTATTTGGGCAAAGACCTCCGGATGAAGTTCCCACTCCCCCGGATGAAAAGTCTGACGACTCAAGAAATCCGCCTCCCAGTTCTCCACTCCCGGGATGTGGATTGCTGACAGGTGGCAAGAGTGAGACTCTGCCCAGCGAATTATCTTTGATACTTCCATCATTGCTAGGGAGCTTCTTGTCCCTCCTTGATGGTTGATGTAAGCTACAGTCGTGATGTTGTCCGACTGAAACCTGATGAACCCCCGAGTTTTTAACTGGGGCCAAGCCAGAAGGGCATGGAGAACTGCTCTTAATTCCAGAATGTTTATTGGCAGGAGACTTTCCTCCTGATTCCATTGTCCCTGAGCCTTCAGAGAATTCCAGACAGCGCCCCAACCTAGTAGGCTGGCGTCTGTTGTTACAATTGTCCAGTCCGGCCTGCTGAATGGCATCCCCCTGGACAGATGTGGCCGAGAAAGCCACCATAGAAGAGAGTTTCTGGTCTCTTGATCCAGATTCAGAGTAGGGGACAAGTCTGAGTAATCCCCATTCCACTGACTCAGCATGCACAATTGCAGCGGTCTGAGATGTAGACGTGCAAAGGGTACTATGTCCATTGCTGCTACCATTAAGCCGATCACCTCCATGCATTGAGCTACTGACGGGAGTTGAATGGAATGAAGGACACGGCATGCATTTAGAAGCTTTGTTAATCTGTCTTCTGTCAGATAAATCTTCATTTCTACAGAATCTATAAGAGTCCCCAAGAATGGAACTCTTGTGAGAGGAAAAAGAGAACTCTTCTTTTCGTTCACTTTCCATCCATGCGACCTTAGAAATGCCAGAACTAACTCTGTATGAGACTTGGCAGTTTGAAAGCTTGAAGCTTGTATCAGAATGTCGTCTAGGTACGGAGCTACCGAAATTCCTCGCGGTCTTAGTACCGCCAGAAGGGCACCCAGAACCTTTGTGAAGATTCTTGGAGCCGTAGCCAATCCGAATGGAAGAGCTACAAACTGGTAATGCCTGTCTAAGAAGGCAAACCTTAGATACCGGTAATGATCTTTGTGAATCGGTATGTGAAGGTAAGCATCCTTTAAATCCACTGTGGTCATGTACTGACCCTTTTGGATCATGGGTAAGATTGTCCGAATAGTTTCCATTTTGAACGATGGAACTCTTAGGAATTTGTTTAGGATCTTTAAATCCAAGATTGGCCTGAAAGTTCCCTCTTTTTTGGGAACCACAAACAGGTTTGAGTAAAACCCTTGTCCTTGTTCCGACCGCGGAACCGGATGGATCACTCCCATTAATAACAGATCTTGTACACAGCGTAGAAACGCTTCTTTCTTTATCTGGTTTGTTGACAACCTTGACAGATGAAATCTCCCTCTTGGGGGAGAGAATTTGAAGTCTAGAAGGTATCCCTGAGATATGATCTCTAGCGCCCAGGGATCCTGAACATCTCTTGCCCAAGCCTGGGCGAAGAGAGAGAGTCTGCCCCCCACTAGATCCGGTCCCGGATCGGGGGCCCTCGGTTCATGCTGTCTTTGGGGCAGCAGCAGGTTTCCTGGCCTGCTTGCCCTTGTTCCAGGACTGGTTAGGTTTCCAGCCTTGTCTGTAACGAGCAACAGCTCCTTCCTGTTTTGGTGCAGTGGAAGTTGATGCTGCTCCTGCTTTGAAATTCCGAAAGGGACGAAAATTAGACTGTCTAGCCTTAGCTTTGGCTTTGTCTTGAGGTAGGGCGTGGCCCTTACCTCCTGTAATGTCAGCGATAATTTCTTTCAAACCGGGCCCAAATAAAGTTTGCCCCTTGAAAGGTATATTAAGTAATTTGGACTTAGAAGTTACATCAGCTGACCAGGATTTTAGCCACAGCGCCCTACGTGCCTGAATGGCGAATCCTGAGTTCTTAGCCGTAAGTTTGGTTAAATGTACTACGGCCTCCGAAATGAATGAATTAGCTAGTTTAAGGACTCTAAGCCTGTCCGTAATGTCGTCCAGCGTAGCTGAACTAAGGTTCTCTTCCAGAGACTCAATCCAAAATGCTGCCGCAGCCGTAATCGGCGCGATGCATGCAAGGGGTTGCAATATAAAACCTTGTTGAACAAACATTTTCTTAAGGTAACCCTCTAATTTTTTATCCATTGGATCTGAAAAAGCACAGCTATCCTCCACCGGGATAGTGGTACGCTTAGCTAAAGTAGAAACTGCTCCCTCCACCTTAGGGACCGTTTGCCATAAGTCCCGTGTGGTGGCGTCTATTGGAAACATCTTTCTAAATATTGGAGGGGGTGAGAACGGCACACCGGGTCTATCCCACTCCTTAGTAACAATTTCAGTTAGTCTCTTAGGTATAGGAAAAAACGTCAGTACTCGCCGGTACCGCAAAGTATTTATCCAACCTACACAATTTCTCTGGTATTGCAACAGTGTTACAATCATTAAGAGCCGCTAAAACCTCCCCTAGTAATACACGGAGGTTCTCCAATTTAAATTTAAAATTTGAAATATCTGAATCCAATCTGTTTGGATCAGAACCATCACCCACAGAATGAAGCTCTCCGTCCTCATGCTCTGCAAGCTGTGACGCAGTATCAGACATGGCCCTAGTATTATCAGCGCACTCTGTTCTCACCCCAGAGTGATCACGCTTGCCTCTTAGTTCTGGTAATTTAGCCAAAACTTCAGTCATAACAGTAGCCATATCTTGTAATGTTATCTGTAATGGCCGCCCAGATGTACTAGGCGCCATAATATCACGCACCTCCCGGGCGGGAGATGCAGGTACTGACACGTGAGGCGAGTTAGTCGGCATAACTCTCCCCTCGCTGTTTGGTGAAATTTGTTCAATTTGTACAGATTGGCTTTTATTTAAAGTAGCATCAATACAGTTAGTACATAAATTTCTATTGGGCTCCACCTTGGCATTGGAACAAATGACACAGATATCTTCCTCTGAATCAGACATGTTTAACACACTAGCAATAAACTTGCAACTTGGTTACAATCTTATTTAACAAAAACGTACTGTGCCTCAAAGAAGCACTAAACGATTAAATGACAGTTGAAATAATGAACTGAAAGACAGTTATAGCATCAATCCTTAAAAACAACACAACTTTTAGCAAAGGTTTGTTCCCATTAGTAAAGTAACAATAATTAAATTTTAATAACAGTCAATATATAAGTCTCACAGCTCTGCTGAGAGAATCTACCTCCCTCCAAAGAAGTTTGAAGACCCCTGAGTTCTGTTAGAGATGAACCGGATCATGCAGGAAATACAAGAGTAACTGACTGGAAATTTTTGATGCGTAGCAAAGAGCGCCAAAAACGGCCCCTCCCCCTCACACACAGCAGTGAGAGAGAAACGAAACTGTCACAATTAAAACAAGCAACTGCCAAGTGGAAAAATAATGCCCAAATATTTATTCACTCAGTACCTCAGAAAATGCAAACGATTCTACATTCCAGCAAAAACGTTTAACATAATAAATACCTATTAAAAGGTTTAATGTACTTTTAACAGAGTAATTCCGGTGAAATACCATCCCCAGAATACTGAAGTGTAGAGTATACATACATGTCATTATAACGGTATGGCAGGATTTTCTCATCAATTCCATTCAGAAAATAAAAACTGCTACATACCTCAATGCAGATTCATCTGCCCGCTGTCCCCTGATCTGAAGCTTTTACCTCCCTCAGATGGCCGAGAAACAGCAATATGATCTTAACTACTCCGGTTAAAATCATAGTAAAAACTCTGGTAGATTCTTCTTCAAACTCTGCCAGAGAGGCAATAACACGCTCCGGTGCTATTGTAAAATAACAAACTTTTGATTGAAGTTATAAAAACTAAGTATAATCACCATAGTCCTCTCACACATCCTATCTAGTTGCTGGGTGCAAGAGAATGACTGGGAGTGACGTAGAGGGGAGGAGCTATATGCAGCTCTGCTGGGTGAATCCTCTTGCATTTCCTGTTGGGGAGGAGTTATATCCCAGAAGTAATGATGACCCGTGGACTGATCACACATAACAGAAGAAATATAGGTTTTCCACACCCGATAATAAATCTTCCTTGAAACAGACTTACAAGCCTGCAACATAGTATTGATCACTGAGTCAGAGAAACCTCTATGACTAAGTACTAAACGTTCAATTTCCATACCTTCAAATTTAGTGATATAAGATCCTGATGGAAAAAAAACGGCCCTTGAGACAGAAGGTCTGTCCTTAAAGGAAGTGACCAAGGTTGGCAACTGGACATCCGGACAAGAGCTGCATACCAAAACCTGTGAGGCCATGCTGGTGCTATCAGAAACACATGCAATTGTTCCATTATGATCTTGGAGATCACCCTTGGAAGAAGACCAAGGATCTGCTAACGCATCAACCATCTCCGCCTGAGGATCCCTGGATCTGGAAAGGTATCTGGGAAGTTTTCTGTTTAGATGGGAAGCCATCAGATCTATTTCTGGAAGAGCCCAGATCTGTACAATCTAAAAGAACACATCTGGATGGAGAGACCACTCCCCTGGATGCAAAGTCTGACGGCTAAGATAATCAACGTAAATCCTTTGGTAAGCGCTCAGAAATACATACGGTCCCACTTTCACCTGTATTCCGCGCTGTTGATGTTTGATGCTCTGCAGCACTGCACTGTATCTCCTCCTCAACGCTCCCCACGGGAGCTGTGATGCCTAGGGTCATTGAAAAAGTGAATACCTAACGAAACGCGATTGACCTGTATCTCTTGACGGCAAGTTTTGCCTTTTAAGTGTTCTGGCAATAAAGAAGCTTTTATCTTTAAAGCAAGGAGTGGCGTCTTGTCTCATTACCCAGACCTATCCTATTGACTGAGTGCGAGGATTTGGCTTTCTTCGGCTAAGATAATCCACTTCCCAATTGTCTACTCCTGGGAAATGAATCGCAGAAATTAGACAAGAGTTGGATTACGCCCAAGAAAGTATCTGTGATACTTCTTTCATTGCTAAAGGACTGCTAATCCCTCCCTGATGATTGACATATGCCACAGTTGTGATATTGTCTGTCTGAAAGCGAATAAAAAGTTATCTCTTTAATAGAGGCCAAGCCTGAAGAGACCTGAAAATAGCACAGAGTTCTAAGATATTGATTGGAAACCTCGCCTCTAGAGGATTCCAAACCCCTTGTGCTGTTAGAGACCCCCCAGACAGCTCCCCAATCTGAAAGACTTGCATCTGTTGAGACTACAGTCCAGGAAGGACGAACAAAAGAGGCCACTTGAATAATACGATGGTCTAACCACCAAGTCAGAGAGAGTAGAATGCTGGGATTTAAGAATATCAATTGTGATATCGGAGTATAATCCCTGCATCATTGATTCAGCATGCAAAGCTGCAGAGGTCTCATATGAAAACAAGCAAAGGGGATGGCGTCCGATGCTGCAGTCATGAGACCTAAAACTTCCATGCACATAGCCGCTGAAGCGAATGATCGAGACTGAAGGTTCCGACAGGTTGAAACCAATTTCATTTGTCTGTTAAAGACAGAGTCATGGACACTGAATCTATCTGGAAACCTAAAAAGGAGACCCTTGTCTGAGGAATCAAGAAACTCTTTTGTAAATTGATCCTCCAACCATGTCTTCTGAAGCAGAGAAATCCTCTTCAGAGGAGGATATTTCAGTATGTTGTCATTCATCACAAATTTAATCAGTTTTATGAGAAGTTTTAAAAGACCTTTTACGTTTATTAGAAGGTGGAATAGCAGACAAAGTCTTCTGTATCGCATTAGCAATATAATTTTTCATATCAACAGGGATATCATGTACATTAGATGTTGAGGGAACAAAATGTGCTGTACTAGTACTAATAGAAACTTTATTGGCATGCAAAAGTTTATCATGACAACTGTTTCATAATATAGCCGGAGATATAATCTCAGCTTGCTTACAACAGATACACTTAGCTTTGGTAGAACTTTGTTCAGGCAGCATGGTTCCTACAGTAGCTTCTGAGACAGGATCAGACTGAGATATCATGCAAAATGTAAAAGAAAAAAACAGAATTTATGCTTACCTGATAAATTACTTTCTCCAACGGTGTGTCCGGTCCACGGCGTCATCCTTACTTGTGGGATATTCTCTTCCCCAACAGGAAATGGCAAAGAGCCCAGCAAAGCTGGTCACATGATCCCTCCTAGGCTCCGCCTACCCCAGTCATTCGACCGACGTAAAGGAGGAATATGCATAGGAGAAATCATATGATACCGTGGTGACTGTAGTTAGAGAAAATAATTCATCAGACCTGATTAAAAAAACCAGGGCGGGCCGTGGACCGGACACACCGTTGGAGAAAGTAATTTATCAGGTAAGCATAAATTCTGTTTTCTCCAACATAGGTGTGTCCGGTCCACGGCGTCATCCTTACTTGTGGGAACCAATACCAAAGCTTTAGGACACGGATGATGGGAGGGAGCAAATCAGGTCACCTAGATGGAAGGCACCACGGCTTGCAAAACCTTTCTCCCAAAAATAGCCTCAGAAGAAGCAAAAGTATCAAATTTGTAAAATTTGGTAAAAGTGTGCAGTGAAGACCAAGTCGCTGCCTTACATATCTGATCAACAGAAGCCTCGTTCTTGAAGGCCCATGTGGAAGCCACAGCCCTAGTGGAGTGAGCTGTGATTCTTTCAGGAGGCTGCCGTCCGGCAGTCTCATAAGCTAATAGGATGATGCTTTTAAGCCAAAAAGAGAGAGAGGTAGAAGTTGCTTTTTGACCTCTCCTTTTACCAGAATAAACAACAAACAAAGAAGATGTTTGTCTGAAATCCTTTGTAGCCTCTAAATAGAATTTTAGAGCACGAACTACATCCAAATTGTGTAACAAACGTTCCTTCTTTGAAACTGGATTCGGACACAAAGAAGGCACAACTATCTCCTGGTTAATGTTTTTGTTAGAAACAACTTTCGGAAGAAAACCAGGTTTAGTACGCAAAACCACCTTATCTGCATGGAACACCAGATAAGGAGGAGAACACTGCAGAGCAGATAACTCTGAAACTCTTCTAGCAGAAGAAATTGCAACCAAAAACAAAACTTTCCAAGATAGTAACTTAATATCTACGGAATGTAAGGGTTCAAACGGAACCCCTTGAAGAACTGAAAGAACTAAATTGAGACTCCAAGGAGGAGTCAAAGGTTTGTAAACAGGCTTGATTCTAACCAGAGCCTGAACAAAAGCTTGAACATCTGGCACAGCCGCCAGTTTTTTGTGAAGTAAAACAGATAAAGCAGAAATCTGTCCCTTCAAAGAACTTGCAGATAATCCTTTCTCCAAACCCTCCTGTAGAAAGGAGAGAATCTTAGGAATTTTTATCTTGTTCTATGGGAATCCTTTAGATTCACACCAACAAATATATTTTTTCCATATTTTATGGTAAATTTTCCTAGTTACAGGTTTTCTAGCCTGAACAAGAGTATCAATGACAGAATCTGAAAACCCACGCTTTGATAAAATCAAGCGTTCAATCTCCAAGCAGTCAGTTGGAGTGAAGCCAGATTCGGATGTTCGAATGGACCTTGAACAAGAAGGTCCTGTTTCAAAGGTAGCTTCCATGGTGGAGCCGATGACATATTCACCAGGTCTGCATACCAAGTTCTGCGTGGCCACGCAGGAGCTATCAAGATCACCGAAGCCCTCTCCTGATTGATCCTGGCTACCAGCCTGGGAATGAGAGGGAACGGTGGGAATACATAAGCTAGGTTGAAGGTCCAAGGCGCTATCAGTGCATCTACTAGAGTCGCCCTGGGATCCCTGGATCTGGACCCGTAGCAAGGAACCTTGAAGTTCTGACGAGACGCCATCAGGTCCATGTCTGGAATGCCCCATAATTGAGTTATTTGGGCAAAGATTTCCTGATGGAGTTCCCACTCCCCCGGATGGAAAGTCTGACGACTCAGAAAATCCGCTTCCCAATTTTCCACTCCTGGGATGTGGATTGCAGACAAGTGGCAGGAGTGATTCTCCGCCCATTGAATTATTTTGGTCACTTCCTCCATCGCCAGGGAACTCCTTGTTCCCCCCTGATGGTTGATATATGCAACAGTCGTCATGTTGTCTGATTGAAACCTTATGAATTTGGCCTTTGCTAGTTGAGGCCAAGCTTTGAGAGCATTGAATATCGCTCGCAGTTCCAGAATGTTTATCGGGAGAAGAGATTCTTCCCGAGACCATAGACCCTGAGCTTTCAGGGGTTCCCAGACCGCGCCCCAGCCCACCAGACTGGCGTCGGTCGTGACAATGACCCACTCTGGTCTGCGGAAGCTCATTGTCAGAAAAATCTTCATTTCTAAGGAGTCTATTATTGTTCCCAAGAAGGGAACTCTTGTTGACGGGGACAGAGAACTTTTTTCTATGTTCACTTTCCACCCGTGAGATCTGAGAAAGGCTAGGACAATGTCCGTATGAGCCTTTGCTTTTGACAGAGACGACGCTTGAATCAGTATGTCGTCCAAGTAAGGTACTACTGCAATGCCCCTTGGTCTTAGCACCGCTAGAAGGGACCCTAGTACCTTTGTGAAAATCCTTGGAGCAGTGGCTAATCCGAATGGAAGTGCCACAAACTGGTAATGCTTGTCCAGAAAGGCGAACCTTAGGAACCAATGATGTTCCTTGTGGATAGGAATATGTAGATACGCATCCTTTAAATCCACCGTGGTCATGAATTGACCTTCCTGGATGGTAGGAAGAATTGTTCGAATGGTTTCCATCTTGAACGATGGAACCCTGAGAAATTTGTTTAGAATCTTGAGATCTAAAATTGGTCTGAATGTTCCTTCTTTTTTGGGAACTATGAACAGATTGGAGTAAAACCCCATCCCTTGTTCTCCTAATGTAACAGGATGAATCACTCCCATTCTTAACAGGTCTTCTACACAATGTAAGAATGCCTGTCTTTTTATTTGGTTTGAAGACAATTGAGACCTGTGGAACCTCCCCCTTGGGGGTAGTTCCTTGAATTCCAGGAGATAACCTTGAGAAACTATTTCTAGCGCCCAAGGATCCTGAACATCTCTTGCCCAAGCCTGAGCAAAGAGAGAGAGTCTGCCCCCCACCAGATCCGGTCCCGGATCGGGGGCCAACACTTCATGCTGTTTTAGTAGCAGGTTTCTTGGCCTGCTTACCCTTGTTCCAGCCTTGCATCGGTCTCCAGGCTGGTTTGGTTTGAGAACTATTACCCTCTTGCTTAGAGGGTGTAGAATTTGAGGCTGGTCCGTTTCTGCGAAAGGGACGAAAATTTGGCTTATTTTTAGCCTTAAAAGACCTATCCTGAGGAAGGGCGTGGCCCTTTCCCCCAGTGATGTCTGAAATAATCTCTTTCAAGTCAGGGCCAAACAGAGTTTTACCTTTGAAAGGGATGTTAAGCAATTTGTTCTTGGAGGACACATCCGCTGACCAAGACTTTAGCCAAAGCGCTCTGCGCGCCACAATAGCAAAACCTGAATTTTTCGCCGCTAATCTAGCTAATTGCAAAGTGGCGTCTAAGATAAAAGAGTTAGCCAATTTAAGTGCTTGAACTCTGTCCATAACCTCCTCATACGAAGAGTCTTTATTGAGCGACTTTTCTAGTTCTTCGAACCAGAAACACGCTGCTGTAGTGACAGGAACAATGCATGAAATTGGTTGTAGAAGGTAACCTTGCTGAACAAACATCTTTTTAAGCAAACCCTCTAATTTTTTTATCCATAGGATCTTTGAAAGCACAACTATCTTCTATAGGGATAGTAGTGCGTTTGTTTAGAGTAGAAACCGCCCCCTCGACCTTGGGGACTGTCTGCCATAAGTCCTTTCTGGGGTCGACCATAGGAAATAATTTTTTATATATAGGGGGAGGAACAAAAGGTATGCCGGGCCTTTCCCATTCCTTATTTACAATGTCCGCCACCCGCTTGGGTATAGGAAAAGCATCGGGGGGCACCGGGACCTCTAGGAACTTGTCCATCTTACATAATTTCTCTGGAATGACCAAATTGTCACAATCATCCAGAGTAGATAACACCTCCTTAAGCAGAGCGCGGAGATGTTCTAATTTAAATTTAAAAGTAATAACATCAGGTTCAGCTTGTTGAGAAATTTTCCCTGAATCTGAAATTTCTCCCTCAGACAAAACCTCCCTCCTGGCCCCTTCAGATTGGTGTGAGGGTATGTCAGAACCATTATCATCAGCGTCCTCATGCTCTTCAGTATCTAAAACAGAGCAATCGCGCTTTCTCTGATAAGTGGGCATTTTGGACAAAATGTTTTTAATAGAATTATCCATTACAGCCGTTAATTGTTGCATAGTAAGAAGGATTGGCGCACTAGATGTACTAGGGGCCTCTTGTGTGGGCAAGACTGGTGTAGACACAGAAGGGGATGATGCAGTACCATGCTTACTCCCCTCGCTTGAGGAATCATTTTGGGCAACATCATTATCAGTGGCATCATTGTCCCTACTTTGTTTGGACACTATGTCACATTCATCACATATATTTAAATGGGGAGGAACCTTGGCTTCCAGACATACAGAACATCGTCTATCTGATGGTTCAGACATGTTAACAGGCATAAACTTGATAACAAAGCACAAAAAACGTTTTAAAATAAAAACCGTTACTGTCACTTTAAATTTTAAACTGAACACACTTTATTACTGAATATGTGAAAAAGTATGAAGGAATTGTTCAAAATTCACCAAAATTTCACCACAGTGTCTTAAAGCCTTAAAAGTATTGCACACCAAATTTGAAAGCTTTAACTCTTAAAATAACGGAACCGGAGCCGTTTTTACATTTAACCCCTATACAGTCCCTGGTATCTGCTTTGCTGAGACCCAACCAAGCCCAGAGGGGAATACAATACCAAATGACGCCTTCAATAAGCTTTTTCAGTGATTCTTAGCTCCTCACACATGCATTTGCATGCCTTGCTTTCCAAAAACAACTGCGCATTAGTGGCGCGAAAATGAGGCTCTGCCTATGACTAGAAAAGGCCCCCAGTGAAAAAGGTGTCCAATACAGTGCCTGCCGTTTTTTTAATACATCCCCAAGATTAAAAGAACTATTTATAGTTATAATCCACTAAAAATACTTATAAAGTAATCGTTTTAGCCCAGAAAAATGTCTACCAGTCTTTAAAGCCCTTGTGAAGCCCTTTATTCTTATACTAAACTAAGAAAATGGCTTACCGGTTCCCATAGGGAAAATGACAGCTTCCAGCATTACCAAGTCTTGTTAGAAATGTGTCATACCTCAAGCAGCAAAAGTCTGCCCACTGTTTCCCCCAACTGAAGTTAATTCATCTCAACAGTCCTGTGTGGAAACAGCCATCGATTTTAGTAACGGTTGCTAAAATCATTTTCCTCTTACAAACAGAAATCTTCATCTCTTTTCTGTTTCAGAGTAAATAGTACATACCAGCACTATTTTAAAATAAACTCTTGATTGAAGAATAAAAACTACATTTAAACACCAAAACACTCTTAGCCATCTCCGTAGAGATGTTGCCTGTGCAACGGCAAAGAGAATGACTGGGGTAGGCGGAGCCTAGGAGGGATCATGTGACCAGCTTTGCTGGGCTCTTTGCCATTTCCTGTTGGGGAAGAGAATATCCCACAAGTAAGGATGACGCCGTGGACCGGACACACCTATGTTGGAGAAATAACATTTAAATAAAATATCCAATTTCCTCATATAGCAGTTTCAGGAATGGGAAAAAATGCAAATGATAAATAAGCAGTAAAGCAAACAGCATAGCCCTCTAGAATATAAAGAGAGTAGGGAGCATAAAGGAAGTGGGGTAATAAAACCAAAAAAAAATATTTGGTGCCAAGTATGATGCACAATGCAAAGTGAAAATTTTTGGCACCAAACATCATCCGGAAATGACGCAACTCGTGTTATAACAAGCGTGACTTCGCTCCAAACTAACGTCAATAAAGACGCCGGAAATTATGAAACTTGCGTAAAAAATGACGCAATAAATAACAGCATTTTGCACCCTCGTGAGCCTAGATTTGCCCGAGAATTTAAGTAAAAAAAACAAGCCAAATTGGAAAAAAAGACTAAACCCCAGGTAAGAATTTTTTTTCTTTTTAAATAACGTCCTTAAAAATGATTCTCATACTAAAACTGTTAGACTGCAAAGGGAAATGCACATAGACCTGACTCATGGCAAATATAAGTAAAATACATATATTTAAAACTTTATATTAATACATAAAGCGCCAAACATAGCTGAGAGTGTCTTAAATAATGATACATACTTACCGAAGACACCCATCCACATATAGCAGACAGCCAAACCAGTACTGAAAACAATAAGCAGAGGTAATGGTATAAGAGTATATCGTCAATCTGAAAAGGGAGGTAGGAGATGAATCCCTACAACCGATAACAGAGAACCCTTGAAAAGATTTCCATTAGTGAAACCATAAAATCAATAAGCGATTCTCTCTTCACGTCCCTCTGACAAACACTGTACTCTGAGAGGAATTGGGCTTCAGAGTGCTTAAAATCGCTTATCATAGAAGAAATCATAAAAATCAAGCACAAACTTACTTCACCACCTCCATAGGAGGCAAAGTTTGTAAAACTGAAGTATGTGTGTGGTGGGAGGTGTATTTGTAGGCAATTTGAGGTTTGGGAAACTTTGTCCCCCTCCTGGTAGGAATGTATATCCCATACGGCACTAGCTCATGGACTCTTGCCTTTTTAAAGGGAAATTATATATCCTAGAGAGGGCAAGGATATGTTATTCCTCTAGGGTTGTAAGAACACCATTACTGCTTAGACTGTTACTTCTGAGAGGTAAACGGAGGCAGAGATAGGGGAGAGATTGGAGAGGAAAAGTAAAAGTGGAGAAGATAGCTTTGTGAGAGAGTGTAAAAAAAAAAGATAGTAAAAAGATACGAGAGGGGGGAAAGAGAGTGTAAAGAGAAGATATGGCCTGAGAGAGAAGGGAGAGGGTAAAAAGAGAGATTGGAGAGGAGGGATGGGAGAGATAGTTAAGAGATAGAAGGGAAAGATGATGATCATTAAAAGAAAATCTCCAGGTCTGCTATGACCTTTTATGACTGTCAGTACTCTCTTTCTCCACTCTCTCACTTCAACAATTTCCTATTTCTATCCAGCTGTTGTCTTACCCAGAACCACCAAGTTGATGTTGATAACTGCTATGCAATTTTTTGTTAATTTATTACTGTATGTAGCATTATTTAAGTTGTAAAGGTATAAAATAAAAAAATATTAAAACTGACTGCACAAAAATGTGTATCACAATGGCTAAACGTATGAAAGGGGGTGGAGTAATGAGTGTGATGTGGGCAGGTAGTGGGTAGGATCAGAAGTGGCGAGTAACAACCTAGCAAGTAGATTACAACATAAAATTTTGATTGATATATATATATATAAATATATAGTATCTATATCAGTGTGTGTGTGTGTGTGTGTATATATATGTGTGTGTGAGTGAGTGTGAGTATATATATATGTGCGTGCGTGCGTGTGTATATATATATATATATATGTGTGTGTGTGTGTATATATATATATATGTGTGTGTGTGTGTGTGTGTGTGAGTGAGAGAGAGTGAGAGAGAATGAGAGAGTGAGAATATATATACATGTATATATAACAACCTTTTTTGTCAGTGTGTGTGTGTGTGTGTGTGTGTGTGTGTGTGTATATATATATGTGTGTGTGTGTGTGTGTGTGTGTGTGTGTGTATATATATATATATATGTGCGTGCGTGCGTGTGTATATATATATATGTGTGTGTGTGTGTGTGTGAGTGAGAGAGAGTGAGAGAGAGTGAGAGAGAATGAGAGAGTGAGAATATATATACATGTATATATAACAACCTTTTTTGTCAGTGTGTGTGTGTGTGTGTGTGTGTATATATATATGTGTGTGTGTGTGTGTGTGTGTGTGTGTGTATATATATATATATGTGCGTGCGTGCGTGTGTAGATATATATATGTGTGTGTGTGTGTGTGTGAGTGAGAGAGAGTGAGAGAGAGTGAGAGAGAATGAGAGAGTGAGAATATATATACATGTATATATAACAACCTTTTTTGTCAGTGTGTGTGTGTGTGTGTGTGTGTGTGTGTGTGTATATATATATATATGTGTGTGTGTGTGTGTATATATATATATATATGTGTGTGTGTGTGTATATATATATATATATATATGTGTGTGTGTGTGTATATATATATATATGTGTGTGTGTGTGTATATATATATATATATGTGTGTGTGTGTGTATATATATATATATGTGTGTGTGTATATGTTTGTAGGTTTTCACCCCTTCCTCAGACGTCGAGGTGAAAACCTTGAAATGTCACGTAGTAAAGTTTGGTGAATTTATAAATCCAGTGAGTGCATTTTCTTCATTCAGTTATATTATTCCTGATGCACCCTGGTATGAATACTGACTTTCTAAAGTTTGTGAAAGTGCTTCAATTTTCAATTGGAATATAGATATAGATATTTGTAAACATGAAAAAATAGAAAAAAACGGACAGCAGAGGACACCATGTCCATTAACAAGTTTACAATAACATAAAACCTAAATGTTTTCTTTCATGATTCAGATTGAGCAGTAATTTTAACGAAGTTTCCAATTTATTTCTAGTACCTAATTTGTTTTGTTCTCTTTCTATCCTTTGGTGAAAAATATACCTTGGTAGGCTCAGAAACTGCTGATTGGTGGCTGCACATATATGCCTCTTGTCATTGGCTTTCCACTATTTAGATAATGAAGCCAATTGGATAATAGAAGCAAATTGTTAAGTTGTTTTATATTGGGTGCTCTATCTGAATCAAGAAAAAAAAACAAAAAAATGTTTCATGTCACTTTAAGTACAGACACACTTTATGCTGTGGTATAAATAAAGTTGTACCATACAAAATACAGCACCTAGAATACACACACAAATGCCTACGCTCAGCATATACATCATATTAACTGATGCTTCTATTAAGCACTCTGCATAGAAATAATAGCAGCACATAATATAGGGAACACTCTCTGTAAATGAACCGTGCATGGATTTCAATATAAAATGACCCCACATTAAAGAGACAGCACAGTGCATCTGCTTCTAGCATAGGTTAAACTAAGTATAACGATGCAGTAAATCACTCAGTACCCTTATGGAGAGCTCAAGCATCAGAATTACTGGTTGCTAAAAATGCCCCAGATCCCAGAAGTCAGCGCACATCTCACTGTACTCACTCTGAGTCCCTACGTCGCTGTAGCTTGGCAAGCTCTCTCTGCTTCTCCTTGTACCTCCTCTGTAGCTCTGCAAGCCTCACCCTGTATTCCAGCTCCATACAGTCCATATTCTCAATAGCTGACTTAATAGAAAACAGCTGCATGAAAGGAAATTCCATTATGTATCTTTTTCATAAGAAGCAGAAAAGAAACTAACCTGAGAGATTTCAGAGCCTACTAGACTACCATATTAGATATAACCTATTACAGACCATTAGTTACTCATACTTATCCAACATCAATAATCACCCAACACGTACAGCCTCTCATATCTGCTCCAACTCTGAATGCTTATCCCACAAGTTACTCACAGGCTCCTCCTTTTTTTGCATCCAGCTGTACGTCTTATTTGGATCTAGCTCTCGAGGTAACCGAATAGATTCAGCCTTCAGACGATCAAGGACAGGACAGGACAAAACCTCCATCAATATCTGGGTACTGGCAATCAGGAGACTTTCCAAGGAGGACTGCGCTTGACACCTCTGCATGCCTGACAAAGAAAAAACAGTGAGCCACAAGACAATCCACACTGGCTCCTAGTTATATAAAAACCCAAAACTCCACAAGGTGGTCCTGGACAATTGGTACTATTCACTCTACGGAAATCTCCACTAACTAAGGACTGACCCTCTATCCTTCTACACAACATAATGAGCACTTACTTTCAGTTTCCTGCTTTCTCCTCTCCAGTTCCATTTCAGCCATTTCACTAAGGAGAGCAATGCCGTGGAGGAGATCATGATCCACAGGTAGGTCATGCGAAAAAATAGGTAGTAATGTCTGTGGCATCTCAGCAGCAGCTGCAAGGGCATTCATGCCAGCCAGCGGGTCATCTGGTTTTATATTGAAAGAGACCATGTCAAGTAGAATACAGTCTGTACCCTCCTCCTCTTTAGAGTAGGGGGGCTCAGGGCCTGTATCCTCTAAGGCTGCACTGCTACATTCATCATTAAAGAGATTCAAGTCACTTATCGCATTTGTTTCCCCAGATAACTGAACATTCTGAGGTGTTAGCATCACATCCATCTGCTCGTTGTCACTCTGGGGGAATGTATTGCTGAAGTCTGTCTGAGTTGAGCAGGTTTCTTTAATCGTATCCATGTTTGTGTCATTTCCCAGAGACCTGGGAGTCGGACACCTCTGCAGACTTTGAGGCTCTCCCTCTCCAGAAATGAAAGTCTCACACTGCTGCAGGAGAATACTCTGAGACTCTGTATCCTCTGCCCTTGACTCAGTTAAGTGTTGTTCATCAATAACTTGCTCGCAAGCAGATTCAGGATTCTCCTCCTCTGATTTTACAGTGTCCCTTAGCGGTTCCTCTCCTGCATCTGGAGATAATGGCTCCAAGTCCTGTGAAACAGTCAGGTGTGTGGGCTTCACCTCCATAGAACTGTCCACATGCTCACAGCTTCCCTCTGGTAGAGGCACATCAGCAGCTAAACTGTCTGCATTTGTCGCAGCTGCTGGCTGAATCAGGTAAGGGTAATGCTGCCTTAATGTGGTGGGCAGAGACTGAAACGGATATTCAGAAGCAAGCTCTGCAAATAAGAATACAATGTAAAACAGACCATTAGGTGACATTTATTGTTTTCCCGTTGCATTCACTCAATAACACACAAAAACATTCAAGTGTGTATCCAGCCTATGATCAGAACTTGCCACGTTGTATCAAGCAGGAGTATAATGCACAGTAAATAAACTATAAAACCCAAACCTTGTTCGTTACCTGGGAGCAAACCTTGGAATGCAGAGGTGACATCTTTCTCTGGATCCAGATCTTTATCCTCTGACTCTTCTGGAGTTTCCTCTTTGGTGGTTAAGACAACAGTAGGAGGTAGGGGAGACCTTGGAGGTGGGCTGGCTGGGTGAGGATAATATGGTTCCTCCTCTGCCAACTCCTCTACCTTATGCACACTCTCTGTTTTCATGGCTGGTACAGGGGACAGCCTTGGGGAGTTCTGCAGAGAACTGAGTTTTTTATTGTAAGCAGCAGAGACAGATGGAGAGACGGCCTTCCTTGGTACAAGCCCTGAGTGAGAAGCTGGGTTCAGCTTACTGGACAAAGTCTGTTTTGCAACCTTATTAATGGCCTGTTGTTCACTCACTTTTATTCGATCCTGAATTAAAATGCAGAAGACACCAATGAACCAGTTTAGTGAATTGCAGTTTTTATATGCCTGCTAATTATATCATCATTATACAAACCATTTATAAATTACAGAAAATGTTATAATATTGCAAAGTATTACACTTCTCCCACCCGACTGGCCAACCGTTCTGAGGAAAGCAATGCGTGAGGAATTTATACGGACTGGTGCACACTTAGACCCAATAAGTTACACTGGGTTTATATTGTGAGCAATTACTTTATCTATATTATTTGAGAAGTTTACTCCAACTGCTCAGTGTCCTATATAAATATAAAAAAAATAAAAAAATACCAGCTAAATTCAATCTACGCTCTTGACCTTCCTTTTCAACTAAGCCCTGTTTTGACTCCTTACCACCAGCTGTACGCTCCTCTGTAGTTCCAAACCGTCCAACTGAGCAGCTCGCTGCAGATCTAGAGCTTCTAGATGAGCGCTCCTCTGGAGCTCCAACGCATCTAGTTGAGCACTCCTTTGAAGTTCAAGCGCATCCAGCTGCGCGCTCCTCTGCAACTCCATGGCATGTGCTGCTTGCTGCTGAAGCATGTACACTTCGTGTTGTCGCAAAAGCTGCTGTTGGGACAAGAGCTGGAGCTGATGTGCATGCTGCAGAGAGCTGCGTGTCGGAGAGTACATTGCTGGCCACAGAGAGGGCATGCGGTCCAGTAACTCTGCTGAGAAAGTAGACAGAAAAACGGTTGCAATAGAGGTTGTCATGCGTACAATTGACACGTATTGTAGGTACACAGATCTTTTAAACAAAGAAACCAAGATCAGCCATTATTTACACAGCCCCAGTCCCTTTCTTGGTGCCGATTATGATCCAACATCTGAACCATGGCGACATGTTTATGCCTTACTCATGTATGTGGCTTATGCATTTCACATTGTTGTTATTGTATTAACCATGTGTAGAATTATATTACATGAAACATCAGGGCCATTTACTTTTGTTATCACATTTACTTCATTCTCATAATATACTTTTGTTATCACATTTACTTCATTCTCATAATATACTTTTGTTATCACATTTACTTCATTCTCATAATATGTTTTTGTTATCACATTTACTTCATTCTCATAATATGTTTTTGTTATCACATTTACTTCATTCTCATAATATACTTTTGTTATCACATTTACTTCATTCTCATAATATGTTTTTGTTATCACATTTACTTCATTCTCATAATATGCTTTTGTTATCACATTTACTTCATTCTCATAATATGCTTTGTTAAGAGCGCCAGTTGGGTCTGCAGACACGTGCCTCTTGTTATTGATTCCCCTGATGTGTACAGCAAGCACGTCAGCTGACTTTACACACCAGCAATGGGTCAATAGTAAAATGCTTAAGCACTTTAGAGGACTTTGTCATTCAATTTAACGTCCCTTTAAAAGCGCTACATTTTCTTTCTGTGCTTTAGTGTTATTAATAAGGTGCAAGTTGACCTGAGCAGATTAGTGCGGCTGCCAGCACAAACCTACATAACAAATGAATATCCGTAATGTAAAACATGCCGTGCATAAGCACACTGTATACCGATCAGATGTGAGTAACCACTACACAATGTCGCACTATAGCGCATCAGTATTTCACTTTATTTACGGCTGATAACACTTCTTGTTGGAACTAGATAACTTCCTGTTTCTACAACAAGTAGAGATAACATAAAAAAAAGAAGAAGAAGAAGATCTCCCATCACACCTGGCTGCATTCACAAATACATTTCTCTAGTGCCTGCCACATTGGGTGACTAAATACAGACATGCGCAAGCTCACCACCCATACATACCAAAGTGTGGTATTTGTTCTGTTGGAAACACCATAATCTGTCCAGACTGGGGGTCTCTTGCAAAATGATAAGCTGGAGGGAAGGAAGCAGCCATCGCAGGAGAGAATGCTTGTGTCATCCCCTGGTGCAGTGCGGGATGAGCTAAACCTTAAGGAAAAAGAAAACATTTTATAAAACAGCCCAAAATAAAGCCAGACTATTTGTGCAGCTAACATTACCATAATATGACAGCTACAAGTTTTAGCACCTACCGTATGGGTGCCCAGCGAGCCACATTGAGGGGGTAGCCCCCCTGGGAAGCCAGGCATGGGAAGCTAAGTGCGAAGTGGGATCAACTGGCCAGCGTCCAGAAGCAGCCAGGGTCGGGCCCCCTGTTACCATTAAATTAGAGTTCAGTCCATTGGTGGCGCATCCAGCTGGGTGCATCCGGGCAAAGTCAGCCAGTTCCTTGCTTTCACTGGGGGGGAAATAACAAAATGTATGCTTAGCTGATAAATTCTATTCTTTCATGAATAGGAATTCCATAATATGTGCAATATACTTCCCCCCACTATGAGGAGGCAGAGAGCCCACCTCCCCCCTCTCCTCAGTTAAACATACAGTCAAGCAGATAAAAGGAAACCGATAGGTACGAAAGACAAAAGCAGGGACTACAGAGGTGCAAATTAGAACTGCAGCCCAAAAATGATAACGGGTGGGGCCTATGGACTCTTATCATCCCAAAAGAAAATAATTTATCATCAGGTAAGCATAAATTTTGTTTTCTTTCGTATGATGAGTCCATAGTAATTCCATAACATGTGGGATTTGATACCCAAGCTAAGAGTTCATGTTAAGGAAAGGGAGGGACAGAATAAGGCAGTTCCTAGTTTGCCGGACCCTGCGGCCTGAAGGAGTTTACTGCCAAAAAGCATTTCCCAAAAAGCAAAAACATCAAAGCAGAAAATCTTTAAAGAATGTGTTCAGAGAAGACGTTGCAGATTTACAAATCCGCTACCAGTGGATGCATAATTTGTGACAGCCCAGGAAATAGCAAATGAACTGGAAGAATGAGCTGAGAAATGCCTAGGAGGAGACTTCCCTGCCAACAAGGAGTTCTAAAAATCACTTGATTTAACCAAAAGCCTTTTTGCCTATATGGAAACCAGAAAAGAGAACAAACAAAGTGAACTTTGTTTGGGATCCTCAGTAGCTTAAAGGAAAATATTTAACGCTCTAGAGGACTTAAAGAAAGTATAACAATTCTTGTTTAGAATTTTCTGCAGAAACAATTTTAAAGAAAAACAAACTAGGTAAGAAGAACAGTCTTATAATGAAAACCTAGAAACAAGGGAGATTCCCAGGAAAGCAGATAATTTGGAATTTTTTTTAGCTGAGATAAAAAGAATAGAAAGAACCTCCAGTACAAAATATTAACAAATTATGCTTAACATAGATTCAAGGGAGTTCCTTGGAGAACTAAATACAATTTACTGGAGTATGAATAGGTCCAACAACTGGTTTAATTCTCTTCAAACCTTGAACAAAGATATTAACATTAGAAAGACTGGATAAATTCTTATTTAAAATAACCGGGGAGGGGGGATCAAAATGTATGCTTACCTGATAAATTTATTTATTTCCGGATATGGTGAGTCCACGGCTTGAGTAATTACTGTTGGGAATATCACTCCTGGCCAGCAGGAGGAGGTAAAAAGCACCACAATTAAACTGCTAAGTATCACTCCCTTACCCACAACCCCTAGTCATTCGAAGGGAAATGGAGAAAAAGGAGTAACACAAGGTGTAGAGGTGCCTGAGTTTATAGTCAAAGAACAACAATCTTAAAATAATGGGTGGGGCAGTGGACTCACCATATCTGGAAATAAATAAATTTATCAGGTAAGCATAAATTTTGTTTTTCTTTCTTAAGATATGGTGAGTCCACGGCTTGAGTAATTACTGTTGGGAACCAATACCCAAGCTACAGGACAAGGATTAATAGGGAGGGACAAGACAGGCAGTTCTAAACAGAAGGCACCACCGCTTGAAGAATCTTTTTCCCCCAAAAGCAGCCTCAGCCGAGGCAAAAATATCAAATTTGGAAAAAGTATTTAGAGAAGACCAAGTTGCAGCCTTGCAATTTTGTTCCACAGAAGCTTCATTTTTGAAAGCCCAAGAAGAGGAAACGGCTCTTGTGGAATGAGCCGTAATTCTCTCAGGAGGTTGCTGTCCAGCAGTCTCATAAGCCAAACAAATTATACTTTGTAACCAAAAAGAAAGTAGTAGCAGTAGCTTTCTGACCTTTACGTTTCCCAGAGAAACAGACAAAGAGGGCAGAGGACTGGCGAAAATCCTTAGTCGCCTGTAAGTAAAATTTAAGAGCACGTACAACATCCAAATTGTGTAACAAACGTTCTTTGGAAGAAGGATTAGAACACAGAGAGGGAACAACAATTTCCTGATTAATATTTTTATTAGAAACAACCTTAGGAATAAAACCTAACTTAGTACAAAGAACCGCCTTATCGGCATAAAAAATAAGATAAGGGGAATCACACTGCAGAGCTGAGAGTTCTGAGACTCCTCGAGCAGAAGAGATAGCAACAAGAAACAAAACCTTCCAAGATAACAACTTAATGTCTATGGAATGCAGCGGCCCAAATGGAGCCAGCTGTAAAACTTTAAGAACAAGGTTAAGGCTCCAAGGAGGAGCAACAGACTTAAAGACAGGCCTGATTTTGACTATGGCCTCACAAAAAGATTGCACGTTTGGCACATCCGCCAAACGTTTATGTAGTAAAACTGATAAAGCAGAAATCTGACACTTCAGGGTACTGACTGACAATCCCTTCTCCAGGCCTTCCTGAAGAAACGGTAAAATTCTAGGAATTCTAATTCTACTCCAAGAGTAGCCCTTGGATTCACACCAATAGATATTTACGCCATATCTTATGGTAAATCTTTCTAGTAACAGGCCTGCGAGCCTAAATCATTGTGTCAATGACCGACTCAGAAAAACCACGCTTAGACAGAATTAAGTGTTCAATCTCCAAGCAGTCAGCTTCAGAGAAACGAGATTTGGATGAAGGAAGGGACCTTGAATCAGGAGGTCCTTCCTCAGAGGTAGTCTCCAAGGTGGGAGAAATGACATCTCCACTAGGTCTGCAAACCTGATCTTGCGAGGCCACGCAGGAGCTATTAGAATCACTGACGCCCCCAACCTGAAAACCCAAGGAACCGCCAGAGCATCTATAGGAACGGCCTGCAAATCTCTTGACCTTGAACCGTACCGTGGAAGCTTGGCGTTCTGACGGGACGCCATCAGATCTAACTCCGGCACCCCCCATTCGAGGACTAAGCTGGAAAGCACCTCCGGATGGATTGCCTACTCCCTGGGATGAAAAGTCTTGTCTGCTCAGATAATCTGCTTCCCAGTTGTCTACTCTTGGAATGTGGATGGCAGATAGACAGCAATTGTGGGTCTCTGCCCACTGAAGAATCCGAGTAACCTCCTTCATGGCTAAGGAACTCTGAGTTTCTCCCTGGTGATTCATGTAAGCAACAGAGGTTATGTTGTCGGACTGGAACCTGATAAACTGGGCTGAGGACAACTGAGGCCAAGCCAATAGAGCATTGTAAAATCAGCCTCAACTCCAAGATGTTGATGAAAAGAACAGACTTCTCCCGACTCCAAAGGCCCTGAGCTTTTAACGAGTTCCAGCAGGCTGGTGTCTGTGGTCACAATCACCCAGGAAGGTCTCTGAAAGCATGTGCCCTGAGACAGACGTTCCTTAGAAATCCACCACGGGAGAGTCCCTTGACGACTGATCTAACTATTCTCTGAGATAGATCCGCATGGTCGCAATTCCATTGTCTGAGCATGCACAACTGAAGAGCTCTCAAACGGAATCAAGCAAAAGGAATAATGTCCATGGAAGCCACCATCAGACCGATTACCTTCATACATTGAGCTACTGAAGGATAAGCAGTAGCATGAAGAGAGAGGCAAGAGGAAATTATTTTGTTTTTCTTCATCAACAGAGAATCTATTATGGTCCCTAAGAACAATACTCTTGTAGCAGGGGAAAGGGAGCTTTTTTCCAGATTCACATTCCATCCGTGTTAATGAAGAAAAGAAAACAATATCTGTGTGAGATTTTGCTTGTTGAAAAGATGGGACCTGAACCAATATGTCGTCCAGGTAGGGTGCCACAGCAATTCCACAAGAACGGATCACTGCCAAAAGAGCCACCTGAACCTTTGCAAACATTCTGGGAGCCATGGCTAGACCAAATGGAAGGGCCACAAACTAGAAAGGTTTGTCCAGAAAGGCAAATCTCAGGAATCTGTGATGGTCCCTGTGAATAGGAACATGAAGATACGCATCCTTTAGGTTTATAGTTGTCATGAACTGACCCTCTTGTACTAAAGGAAGAATGGAGCGTATAGTCTCCATCTTGAAGGATGGAACTTTGAAAAACTTGTTTAGACATTTCAAGTCTAGAATGGGATGGAAAATTCCTTCTTTTTTGGGAACCACAAATAGGTTGGAGTAGAACCTGAGACCCTGTTCCTGCACTGGAACTGGAACTATCACTCCCAGGGAGGAAAGATGTTGTATACATTTCAAGAACGCCTCTCTCTTTATCTGGTCTGCAGATAATCTTGAGAGATGGAATCTGCCTCTGGGAGGAAAAGTCTTGAATTCCAATTTGTAACCCTGAGATACTATGTCCACAGTCAAGGGATCTGGGACATCTCGTATCCAGGCTTGAGAGAACTGAGAAAGTCTGCCCTCCACCTGATCTGATCCCGGATCGGGGGCAAAGCCTTCATGCTGATTTGGAATCAGCTGCGGGTTTCTTTGATTGTGTCCCCTTGTTTCAAGACTGATTGGGTTTCCAAGAAGACTTGTACTGTTCCATCTTGGAAGAAGAAGGGGAAGGCTTTAGTCTGAAGTTACGAAAGGAACAAAAATTACTCTGACGTCCTTTAGGCCTATTCTTCTTATCTTGAGGTAGAAAAGACCCTTTTCCACCAGTAATATCAGAGATTATTCCTGCCAAACCAGGTCCAAATAAGGTTTAGCCCATGTAAGGAATCGCCAGAAGCTTGACTTTAGAGGAAACGTCCACAGACCAGGATTTTAACCATAACGCCCTGCCGGCTAGGACAGCGAAACTAAAAGTTTAAGCTCCTAGTCTAACAACCTGTAAAATGGCATTTGCAATAAAGGAATTGGCCAACTTAAAGGGTCACTGAACCCAATTTTTTTCTTTTGCAATTCAGATAGAGCATGCAATTTTAAGCAACTTTCTAATTTACTCCTATTAGCAAATGTTCTTCATTCTCTTGGTATAGTTATTTGAAAAGCAAAAATGTAAGTTTAGATAACGGCCCATTTTTTTGTGAACAACCTGGGTTGTTTTTGCCAATTGGTGGATACATTCATCCACCAAAAAGTGCTGTCCAGGGTCCTGGACTTTCTTTTTCAAATAAAGATAGCAAGAGAATGAAGAAAAATTGATAATAGGAGTAAATTAGAAAGTTGCTTAATATTGCATGCTCTATCTGAATCACGAAAGAAAAAAATGTGAGTTCAGTATCCCTTTAAAAGTTTTAATCCGATCTTGAATTTCATCCAAGGAAGTCTCTACTTTAAGAAAATCAGACAAGGCATCGAACCAATAAGATGCCGCACTAGTCACGGTGGCAATACACACTGGAGGTTGCTATTGGAGACCTTGATGAACATAAATCTTTTTCAAATAAGTCTCCAGCTTCTTGTCCATCGGATCCTTAAAAGAGCAGCTATTCTCAATAGGAATAGTGGTTCTCTTAGCCAGAGTGGAAATGGCCCCTTCAACAAAAAAAAAAAAAAAGACACCCATGGTTTCTCCCATTCCTGTGAGATAATATCCCAAGCACAGTCAGTCACAGGAAAAACCTCCGAAGTGGAAGGTTCATCAAAGAAACTATTAAGTTTACTAGATTTCTTAGGAGTGACAATGACAGGGGTATCGGAGTCATCAAAAGTAGCTAAAACCTCCTTTAACAATACACAAAGGAGTTCAAGCTTAAATCTGAAGGATACCACCTCAGTCTCAGAAGAAGGAATTATACTGTCCGTATCCGAGATTTCACCCTCAGAAAGTCTCGTATCTTCCTCATCAGAATTATGAGAAAGGAGAACTTGGGAAGCAGAACAGAGGACAGGCATCTCACTTTCTGAATTTCTAGATTTCCTCTTGCGTTTTCCCTGTAATCTGGGAATGGCAGCAAATGCCGCAGACACCGCTGAAGATACATGGGCAGCAATTTCTGCTTTTAAATAAACTCCACTAGGAGTTGGAGGAACCGCAGCGCACTGCATGTGACGCCATTGAGGCTTGGGACGTAGCAGGAGAAAGCGGAGGTATTATATTAACAGCATCATGGTGAGAGACATTAGGCTCAAAAATATTACCTTTATTTTGCAAGGTTTTCTTGACACATGAAGAACAAAATTGCATAGGAGCTGCAATTTGTGCATCTAAACATAAGAAGCATGAATTAATGAGAGCAGGCTCTTGCTCCATATCAGACATGTTGTGAAACATTAAATAAACTTGTACAGATAAGTTTCAAATAATTTAATATTCAATTAAAATAAGCCAAGGAAAAAAAGAAAATGTATGCTTACCTGATAAATTAATTTCTTTTACGATATGACGAGTCCACGGATTTCATCCTTACTTGTGGGATATTAACCTCCTGCTAACAGGAAGTGGCAAAGAGCACCACAGCAGAGCTGTATATATAGCCCCTCCCTTCCCCTCCACCCTCAGTCATTCGGCCGAAGGTATAGGAAGAGAAAAGGAAAGTCTTAAAAAGAACAGGGTGGGCCGTGGACTTGTTATATCGTAAAATAAATTAATTTATCAGGTAAGCATAAATTTACTTTTCTTTTACAAAGATATGACGAGTCCACGGATTTCATCCTTACTTGTGGGATACCAATAGAAAAGCAAAAGGACACGGATGAAAGGGAGGTACAAGACAGGAACCTAAACAGAAGGCACCACTGCTTGAAGAACCTTTCTCCCAAAAATAGCCTCAGAAGAAGCAAAAGTATCAAATTAGGAAAATTTGGAAAAAGTGTGAAGGGACGACCAAATCGCAGCCTTACAAATCTGTTCAACAGATGCATCGTTTTTAAAGGCCCATGTGGAAGCCAGAGCCCTAGTAGAATGAGCCGTAATTATTTCAGGAGGCTGCTGTCCAGCAGTCTCATATGCCAGGCGGATGATACTTTTCAGCCAAAAAGAAAGAGAGGTAGCCGTAGCTTTCTGACCCCTACGCTTTCCAGAATAAACAATGAATAATGAAGATGATTGACAGAAATCCTTAGTTGCATGTAAGTAAAACTTTAAGACACGGACCACATCCAAATTATGCAACATACGCTCCTTCTTAGAAGAAGGGTTAGGACATAAGGAAGGAACAACAATTTCCTGATTAATATTCTTATTTGAAACAACCTTAGGAAGGAATCCAGGTTTGGTACGTAACACCACCTTATCAGAATGAAAAATGAGACAAGGAGAATAACACTGTAGCGCTGAAAGCTCAGAAACTCTTCGAGCAGAAGAAATAGCAACTAAAAACAGAACTTTCCAAGATAACAATTTGATATCCATGGAATGCATTGGTTCAAACGGAACCCCTTGAAGAACTCGAAGAACTAAATTCAAACTCCAGGGAGGAGTAATAGGTCTAAATACAGGCTTAATTCTAGATAAAGCCTGACAACTGAACATCTGGCACATCTGCCAAACGTTTGTGAAACAGAATTGACAAAGCAGAAATTTGTCCCTTTAAAGGAACTTTCTGATAACCCTTTCAACAATCCTTCTTGGAGAAAAGACAGAATCCTAGAAATCCTAACTTTACTCCATGAGTAACCCTTGGATTCACACCAATAAAGATATTTACGCCATATCTTATGATAGATTTTTCTAGTGACAGGCTTTCTAGCCTGTATCAAAGTATTGATGACCGAATCAGAAAATCCTCGCTTCGATAAAATCAAGCGTTCAATCTCCACGCAGTCAGCTGCAGAGAAATTAGATTTGGATGATGAAAAGGACCTTGAATGAGAAGGTCCTGTCTCAAAGGAAGTTTCCACGGTGGCAGAGAGGACATGTCCACTAGATCCGCATACCAAGTCCTGCGTGGCCACGCAGGCGCTATCAGGATCACTGAAGCGCTCTCCTGTTTGATTCGAGCAATCACGCGTGGGAGGAGAGGAAACACATAAGCTAGGCTGAACAACCAAGGCATCTTTTAGTTCGGCCTGAGGATCCCTTGACCTGGATCCGTATCTTGGATGCTTGGCATTCTGTCGAGATGCCATCAGATCCAATTCCGGTCTGCCCCATCGGAGAATCAATGAGGCAAATACCTCCGGGTGAAGTTCCCACTCTCCCGGATGAAAAGTCTGTCGACTTAGAAAATCCGCTTCCCAGTTCTCTACTCCTGGGATGTAGATCGCTGACAGATGACAAGAGTGGGCCTCCGGCCAATGGATTATCTTGGATACTTCTCTCATCGCTAAGGAACTCCTTGTTCCCCCTTGATGATTGATATAAGCCACAGTCCTGATGTTGTCCGACTGGAATCTGATGAATTTGGCAAAAGCCAACTGAGGCCACGCCTGAAGCGCATTGAATATTGCTCTCAGTTCCAGAATATTGATTGGAAGTAGAGACTCCACCTGAGTCCAAACACGTGAGCATTCAGGGAGTTCCAGACTGCACCCCAGCCCAGAAGGCTGGCATCCGTTGTCACTATCACCCACGACGCTCTGCGGAAACAAGTCCCCTGGGGCAGATGATCCGGCGACAACCACCAAAGAAGAGTGTCTCTGGTCTCTTGATCCAGATTTATCTGAGGAGATAAATCTGCATAATCCCCATTTCACTGTCCAGGCATGCACAGCTGCAGCGGTCTGAGATGAAAGCGAGCAAACGGAATGATGTCCATTGCCGCTACCATTAATCCAATTACCTCCATACACTGAGCCACTGATGGCCGAGGAATGGACTGAAGTGCTCGGCAAGTATTTAGAATCTTTGATTTTCTGACCTCCATGGCTACCGAGTCTATCAGAGTTCCCAAGAAAGGAACCCTTGTCTGTGGAACAAGTGAACTCTTCTCTATGTTCACCTTCCAACCGTGATTTCTCAGGAAAGACAACACTGTGTCCGTGTGAGATTTTGTCAGTTGATATGTTGACGCCTGAATCAGAATATCGTCCAGATAAGGCGCCACTGCTATGCCTCGCGGTCTGAGTACCACCAAAAGAGACCATAGAACCTTTGTGAAGAGCCACAAACTGATAATGTTTGGCCAGGAAGGCAAACCTTAGAAACTGATGATGATCCTTGTGGATAGGAATATGAAGGTAAGCATCCTTCAAGTCCACGGTAGTCATATATTGACCCTCCTGGATCATTGGTAAAATTGTTCATATAGTCTCCATCTTGAACGATGGGACTCTTAGAAATTTGTTTAGACACTTGAGGTCTAAGATGGGTCTGAAAGTGCCCTCTTTTTTGGGAACCACAAATAGATTTGAGTAAAACCCCTGTCCTTGTTCCGATTTTGGAACTGGACAAATGACTCCCATGGTAACAAGGTCTTTTACACAGCGTAAGAACGCCTCTCTTTGGTTGGGTCTCCAGACTGACTTAGATTGCGGTAAAATTCCCTTCCTGCTTTGTGGAGGAAGAGGAAGCAGAAGGTCCTCCCTTAAAATTCCGAATGGAACAAAAATAAAAACAAGGGACTAAAGTAACACCCTTCTGTGAAACAGGTCTACTGCTTACCCCATTCCCACATAGGGAAATAAATGCCAGCCAGTTCTGATATATCAAATCTCTTCAGAAATAAAAGGCTGCACATACCTTAATGCTGCTTGTAGCACGAAACCGGTCTCCACACTGAAGATGTCTCATGTGTTACCTTCAGAAGTCTTGTAGGGACCAGCGTGGATCTTAGTTACAACTGCTAAGATCATCAACCTCAGGGCAGAAATCTTCTTCCATAACCCCCTGAGGAAAATAGTACACACCGGTACCATTTAAAATAAAAAAACTTCTTGATTGAAGAAAATAAAACTAACACCTCACTTTACCTCTTCCTAGTATAACACAGGCAAAGAGAATGACTGGGGGTGGAGGGGAAGGGAGGGGCTATATATACAGCTCTGCTGTGGTGCTCTTTGCCACTTCCTGTTAGCAGGAGGTTAATATCCCACAAGTAAGGATAAAATCCGTGGACTCGTCATATCTTTGTAAAATTTTTTATCCCAAATTAGGATCGATCCCAAGCTAAAATTATATGAGAAAAGTTAAGAAAAAACATTTAATAAACTTCTAAAGTACCCATCAGGCAACCCCACACCTCAATTACTGAGGTGCCTTACCGCTACCAATTAAGACCGGATTACCCAGAAATGGAGAAAAAACAGCTCTCTCTTAAGAAACATTATGAAGTAAAGCCGGTCATGTGACCGTAACTGCCTTTATGTTGTCTGGCTTTCAAATTACTGCTGCGACACAGAGAGGCACTAAAAATAGCTTCCTGGTAAACTAAGTACCAGAAATAACCGTCTTTTTTAAACCTGACATTTTAAAATGTTGCATCGTTTTATTTTAAAGCAAAGGGAAAATGAATAAGCTGCTGAAATAGAAAATTCAGCCTTACTTTCAGTTTAAACTTGAATTGTTATATCAAGTAAATATGAGTCAGAAAATAAAGCCTAATAAAAACATTTTACCCTTTCTTTCTAAAAGAGTTTAAATGTTGGTCTCACACATGCTACAGTGCCTGCTTCATGCCCCAGTGTAACCCATACAACAGGATTATCTATGTCCTAATAAAAAAGCAGTGTCTTTTAATTTGATAAGTGCATGGTCTCCCCAACTGGAAGAAAAAGCACTTACCTGCTCCGCTGTCCGGCATGTAGACAGTTACAAGGTATGAGAAGACACAGTTCTTCACAGAGACCTTTGAAAAAGAAAGAACAGAGTAGCCAACTCTGGCTTTCTAAACTAGGGCAGCAATGGTTAGAAAAATGCAGTAAGTACTCTTTACAAGTTTCTAACTGCTTTAAAGCCACCACTACCCGACTGCAAGGAATGACGTGGAATACGGCTATACCCTAAAACTTGCTTGTAGACTAAATCAAAATTTATCTTCAGACACCTAAACTTCACCTCCTCCATGCACCGAAGGCAAAGAGAATGGCTGGGGGTTGTGGGTAAGGGAGTGATACTTAACAGTTTAACTGTGGTGCTCTTTGTCTCCTCCTGCTGGCCAGGAGCGATATTCCCAATAGTAATTACTCAAGTCATGGGCCTCTAGTTATCAAGCTCCGTAAGGAGCTTGATGGCCCCTGTTTCTGGCGAGCCTTCAGATTCGCCAGAAACAGCAGTTATGAAGCAGCGGTCACAAAGACTGCTGCTCCATAACCTGTCCACCTGCTCTGAGCAGACATCGCCGGAAATCAACCCGATCGAGTACGATCGGGTTGATTGACACCCTCCCGCTGGCGGCATATTGGCCGCGAGTCTGCAGGGGGCGGCGTTGCCCCAGCAGCTCTTGTGAGCTGCTGGTGTAATGCTGAATACGGTGAGCGCATTGCTTGCCGTATTCAGCGAGGTCTGCCGGACCTGATCCGTACTGTCGGATCAGGTCCGACAGACCTTGATAACTTGGGGCCATGGACTCACCATATCTTAGGAAAGAAATACATTCATCAGGTAAGCATAAATTTAGTTTTTTTATAAAGGGGAGAGTTTACCATCACTTTAACAAAATGCCAGTGAGTGAACAGAAGAAAAATAAATCAAATCAATATTTGTCTTGACCACCATTTGTCTTCAAAACAGCATCAATTCTTCATTCACAATGATTTATGACCACTAGGAAAGAAATACAAATTTGGCCCTTCAAGGAACTAACTGACAATCCCTTGTTCAAGACCATCTAGCAGAAACTGAAGAATCCAACGGATCCTAAAGAAATACCAGGAAAAAACTTCTGAAGAGCACCACTCAAAGAACAAACTTCCAAAGTTGTGGAAAATTCTTTGGGGAAACTGGTTTCCTAGTTTCAGAGATATACATAACCCAATCCGAGAAAATTCTGGTCTCAGAATTAGGTGTTCAATCTCCATGCCATTAATATTAGAGATTTTACCTTTTTTTTTTTTATCAAAACGGAGTAGAAAAGTGAATGGAATTGCTGCTGGAGGGTTGATAAGGGTCCAAGTGCTTTCAGAGTATCCCCTAAAAAGGATTAGATCCTATATTGTGAGAAAGTACCTGACAAAGTGTGTCTGTAGGCAGGCTAGCCCCCCAGCTATACTATACGGGACTAAAACAAGTACCTACTGAAAGCCTATGGGCTGTATGAGAGCTGTGGCCACTTACTTGACTAAAGCACACCTATACTGAGTTTACCAGCATGATGTATGTTGCAGTATCCAGTAGAGAGCCCACCCAGTGCCTGTACAGCAGAGGATCTGAGAGGATATACCTGTATTCCCACAGGAGGCGGCTAAGGGACATGTGACACCAGAGAGTAGTTACAGCTCCATAGGGAGATGATACGACATAAGGTATTCCTTTGCCCAGTTCGGCTTGCTGATCTATTCTTACTGAATGAATTTGCATCAGGGGTCAAGGGGCTTACATTGGTTTGAGCTCCCATGAAATCCATTTTTTTAATCAAATAGCTGGAGCAACTCCATCTTCAGCCTTTTCTCCTCAGAGGCCGAGAACAAACTGAGGGAGGTGGGAAGAGATTAGAGCTTGTGTGGGCTCTCAGCTTACTCCTAGTGGCGGGAAGTATAACACACATGCTATGGAATTTCTATGGTCTCTTATCTTCATACAAAATAAATTAAACAAGGTTCTCATTTATCGGCTACAAGCAGAGAAAAATAAATAAATATAAATTGCCAGGCTGGGAAATGGACTGCAACTGCACTCTTAAACTGGACTGGGTACACATCCTTTGACCCTGCAAAACTCGCAGCCCTGGGTGCTTACCAGCACCCACAGCCAGCTGCACAGCTTTCAGTGACTCAGGCAGTTAAGCCCAGATTAGCCAGGGTGCAAAGACATAGGGAAAATTAGAAAACAAATTAAAGTCTGGCACTCTATTGCAAGTACACAGCTAAGATTAGTAGCAAACATGGAAGAGATGGTTACAGCATCTGGCCAAATGGTTTAAATTGACATTAAATCCAAATTTTTCTTTCCTGATTCAGATAGAGAATACAATTTTAAACAACTTTCACATTTACTTCTATTATCTAATTTGCTTCATTCTTTAGATATCCTTTGTTGAATAAATAGAAAGACATTTGTGGGCCAATCACACAAGGCACCTATGTGCAGCGACCAATCAGCAGCTACTGAGCCTATCTAGATATGCTTTTCAGCAAAGAAATCAAGACAATGAAGCAAATTAGATAATAGAAGTAAATTAGGAAGTTGTTAAAAATTGCATGCTCTATCTGAATCATTAAATATTTATTTTGGGTTTAATGTTCCTTTAAAAGGACAGTATACACTCATTTTCATATAACTGCATGTAATAGACACTACTATAAAGAATAAGATGCACAGATCAGGGCCGGACCCGGAAATCAGACCGGCCCTGGAAATTTGTATAGACCGCCCCAGCCCCGCCCCCTCCAGCACAGCCACGCCCCTCCGGCACAGCCACGCCCCTGTTCTGGCCCTGTTCCCATTGTATAAAAAACAGCTATACACAAAATACAAAATACCCATGCATAAGCTACAAAACTTAAATGTTCAGTGCTTATGCCTAGCATAGCAGCAGTAGATTATAACATAACACCTTCCTTCTCACATGGGCTAGGGTTATAGATCAAGTTACAACCAACATTATATTAGAAAAATAATTCCCTGTTGTGTATAGTGCACAATGCCAATATATACATGAGCAAAGATGGACATTTCC
>NC_069509.1:195327785-195360285 GCF_027579735.1 Bombina bombina
ACACACACAAACACAGGTGGCCCTCGGTTTACGCCAGTTCAATTTGCGCCGTTTCAGAATAACAACCTTTTTTGTCAGTCATGTGAATGCTATTGAAAAGCCAGTAGGTGGAGCTGTCCGCATGTTTTGCAGCAAGTTATGTAAGCTTAGCAGACTGAAATGAATCTGTGTACACAGAACAGACATTATCTATCGAGCAGCTTTCAAAGGAACAAGATCTAGCAGGCACTTCCCTATTATCTTCCGGTCCAGCTGCTTGAGGTGAGGGTGCCTAACCTGTCCAGATTGAAAAGCATAGAATAGGTGCAGACCCAATATTACCTAACATGCTAACAATGCAGAAAAATGAAAGTAAAAAAATGTTTTTTTCATTAAACTTAGTTTGATAATACAGTCTGTTGTGCGATTACTTAATTAGGTTTATAATGCTGTTTAGCATTTAAAGTCTTCATTTCAAAGCTTTAAAAATAATGTATTAGGTGTTACTTATGACAATTTTGAGAGGGGCCTGGAAATGAACTCCCTCACTTCCCACTGACTTACATTATAAACTGGGTTTCAATTTACAACGGTTTCGATTTACAACCATTCCTTCTGGAACCTAACCGCGGCGTACACACACACACACAGTTTTGCTCTCTAGCATTAGAAATAATGAAATACATTACGCATCAGAAATTTGTACCCACCGCAGCAGCTTCTCTTGTTCCCGCTCCAATCTTCCCATTAGCAGACGTTCATCTCGATGTCGCACTCGCTCGTCCACACCGTCCTCCTCTGCACGCCCAGGACCTTAAATTAAAACAAACAGAAGCGATCTCAGAAACAGAAAACAAGTAGTATTTGTAACATCTTATATAGTCCCTCTACCTTACCACTGGCTATGCCTTTTTATCATTTTTACTAGATGGTCTTATTCTTTAACTTTACGAGTATTTTTGATGTGTTTTGTGCAACTTTCTTTGACAATAACAGTTAAAGGGATAGGAAAGTGTTTATTTTCAATTTGCTTCAAAAAGCTTCTAAACTTACCTGTGTATGCTTTTCAACAATGGATACCAAGAGAACAAAGCAGTTTAGATAAGAAAAGCCAATAGGAAAATGGAAAAAAGAAAAAAAAAAATGTTTTATATCTTACCTGATAAATTATTTTCTTTCATGGTGGTGAGAGTCCACGACCTGTTATGTATGGGCTATACATTCCTACCAGGAGGAGCAAAGTTTCCCAAACCTCAAAAAGCCTATAAAAACCCCCCACCTTATTCATACCTTAGTTTAATCTATAGCCAAGTGGTGAGGTGCTTAGGGGGAGTAAAAGCCAAAATGAGGGGCAGGGAAAAGTGATGTGCTGAAACAATAAATTCAATCCCAAACGGGTGGGGTTCATTGACTCTCACCACCATAAATTACATTAAGTTATCAGGTAAGATATAAATTGTGTTTTCTTTCATATAGTTGAGTCCACAACCTGTTACCTATGGGATATAATCCCCAAGATGTGGAAGTCCACAAGTAAGAATAAAGGGAGGTATTAAAATAAAAAACGCTTTTTTTTTTCCGCTGAGAAATTAAATCCATAACCCAAAAACTGCCTGAAGGACCTTTCTACAAAAGGCTGCTTCTGACGAAGCAAAAAACGTAAAAAAGTGGTAAAATTTAGTAAAGGTATGCAGAGAAGTGGCCACTTTGATTTATATAAAAAAAAAAAAAAAAAATTGCGAAGTTTTTTTATTGAGGTAATGCTTGATACAACAACCTTATTCCCAACACTAGTGTTGCAATTACAAAACATCACAAACAATGTAGCAGAAATACATAAAAAAAAAAAAACATAGATGGCATAGTATAGCTATAAATCCATGTTACATTTCTTTATTCTGGTTAGTCGCAACACATTCATGGTGGCCATGAGACCTTGTGTTCTGTGCAGAAATAATAATTTGATACCTCTTTAATTTATATGATATCTTAATACTAGTACCTCTTGATCATGGATTGCTGCCTATTAGAGTGATACATTATAATAGCCCTTTGTAAGCCATAACAGACTTTTATTTATGGTAACACATTTTTATAGCCTTGTATGTATAGGTGCAAGGTAGCGGATTAATACCGCTAAGGAATTCACCATATTGGGTGAATGAACATTATAAGCGGGTAAGCACCGCTTATAGTAGAGTACTTATACGTTAAACATATTATTTAATGTAGTGCGTTCCTTATCCCAAGACAGCATATTGTTATGAAGATCCAGTAAGGGATGCCCATGAGAGATTCACTAGGACCCTTTTGATTACTAATTGACAAAAAGGTGATATATGTGAGCTGTGTAGGCAGACCTCATGATGTGCACAGAACAAAGCCTATCTAGGGAAAGTATGGAAAGCCACAGCAAGGGGCTATTAGAAACAGTTAAATCCTCTGGGGGTAAAGGATGATGGTACATTAACAAGTGATAATTCAGCTTCATATTCTGCTTAATTACCCATCGAGTGGGATATATTAAATCAGAGGAGGCTAATTCATGAGGAGGTTAGTACCAACTAGGCAAGATATACTGAAAGTTATGGTATGTATTATATAAAAACATAATTTATGTAAGAACTTACCTGATAAATTCATTTCTTTCATATTAGCAAGAGTCCATGAGCTAGTGACGTATGGGATATACATTCCTACCAGGAGGGGCAAAGTTTCCCAAACCTCAAAATGCCTATAAATACACCCCTCACCACACCCACAAATCAGTTTAACGCATAGCCAAGAAGTGGGGTGATAAGAAAAAAGTGCGAAAGCATAAAAAATAAGGAATTGGAATAATTGTGCTTTATACAAAAAAATCATAACCACCACAAAAAAGGGGTGGGCCTCATGGACTCTTGCTAATATGAAAGAAATGAATTTATCAGGTAAGTTCTTACATAAATTATGTTTTCTTTCATGTAATTAGCAAGAGTCCATGAGCTAGTGACGTATGGGATAATGAATAACCAAGATGTGGATCTTCCACGCAAGAGTCACTAGAGAGGGAGGGATAAAAAAAAGACAGCCAATTCCGCTGAAAATAATCCACACCCAAAACAAAGTTTAAATCTTATAATGAAAAAAACTGAAAATATAAGTAGAAGAATCAAACTGAAACAGCTGCCTGAAGTACTTTTCTACCAAAAACTGCTTCAGAAAAAGAAAACACATCAAAATGATAGAATTTAGTAAAAGTATGCAAAGAAGACCAAGTTGCTGCTTTGCAAATCTGATCAACCGAAGCTTCATTCTTAAACGCCCAGGAAGTAGAAACTGACCTAGTAGAATGAGCTGTAATCCTTTGAGGCGGAGTTTTACCCAACTCGACATAAGCATGATGAATCAAAGACTTTAACCAAGACGCCAAAGAAATGGCAGAGGCCTTCTGACCTTTCCTAGAACCGGAAAAGATAACAAATAGACTAGAAGTCTTTCGGAAATTTTTAGTAGCTTCAACATAATATTTCAAAGCTCTAACTACATCCAAAGAATGCAACGATCTTTCCTTAGAATTCTTAGGATTAGGACACAATGAAGGAACCACAATTTATCTACTAATGTTGTTAGAATTCACAACCTTGGGTAAAAATTTAAAAACAGAATTTATGCTTACCTGATAAATTACTTTCTCCAACGGTGTGTCCGGTCCACGGCGTCATCCTTACTTGTGGGATATTCTCCTCCCCAACAGGAAATGGCAAAGAGCCCAGCAAAGCTGGCCATATAGTCCCTCCTAGGCTCCGCCTACCCCAGTCATTCGACCGACGGACAGGAGGAAATATATATAGGAGAAACCATATGGTAACGTGGTGACTGTACTTAGAGAAAATAATTCATCAGACCTGATTAAAAAACCAGGGCGGGCCGTGGACCGGACACACCGTTGGAGAAAGTAATTTATCAGGTAAGCATAAATTCTGTTTTCTCCAACATAGGTGTGTCCGGTCCACGGCGTCATCCTTACTTATGGGAACCAATACCAAAGCTTTAGGACACGGATGAAGGGAGGGAGCAAATCAGGTCACCCAAACGGAAGGCACCACGGCTTGCAAAACCTTTCTCCCAAAAATAGCCTCCGAAGAAGCAAAAGTATATAATTTAAAAAATTTGGTCAACAGGAACCTCATTCTTGAAGGCCCATGTGGAAGCCACAGCCCTAGTGGAGTGAGCTGTGATACTTTCAGGAGGCTGCCGTCCGGCAGTCTCAAAAGCCAATCTGATGATGCTTTTAAACCAAAAGGAAAGAGAGGTAGAAGTTGCTTTTTTACCTCTCCTTTAACCAGAATAAACAACAAACAAAGAAGATGTTTGTCTAAAATCTTCAGTAGCCTCTAAATAGAATTTTAGAGCACGGACAACGTCCAAATTGTGTAACAAACGTTCCTTCTATGAAACTGGATTCGGACACAAAGAAGGTACAACTATCTCCTGGTTAATATTTTTGTTGGAAACAACCTTCGGAAGAAAACCAGGCTCAGTACGTAAAACCACCTTATCTGCATGGACCAGATAGGGCGGAGAACACTGCAGAGCAGATAACTCAGAAACTCTTCTAGCGGAAGAAATTGCAACCTAAAACAAAACTTTCCAAGATAATAACTTAATATCTACGGAATGTAAGGGTTCAAACGGAACCCCTTGAAGAACTGAAAGAACTAGTTTAAGACTCCAGGGAAGAGTCAAAGGTCTGTAAACAGGCTTGATTCTAACCAGAGCCTGAACAAACGCTTAAACGTCTGGCACAGCTGCCAGCCTTTTGTGAAGTAAAACAGATAAAGCAGAGATCTGTCCCTTCAGAGAACTCGCAGAAAATCCTTTCTCCAAACCTTCTTGTAGAAAGGAAAGAATCTTAGGAATTTTTATCTTGTTCCATGAGAATCCTTTAGATTCACACCAACAGATATATTTTTTCCATATATTATGGTAAATTTTTCTAGTTACAGGCTTTCTAGCCTGAATAAGAGTATCTATTACAGAATCTGAAAACCCACGCTTTGATAAAATCAAGCGTTCAAACTCCAAGCAGTCAGTTGGAGGAAAACCAGATTCGGATGTTCGAATGGACCCTGAATAAGAAGGTCCTGTCTCAAAGGTAGCTTCCATGGTGGAGCCGATGACACATTCACCAGGTCTGCATACCAAGTCCTGCGTGGCCACACAGGAACTATCAAGATCACCGAAGCCCTCTCCAGATTGATCCTGGCTACCAGCCTGGGAATGAGAGGAAACGGTGGGAATACATAAGCTAGGTTGAAGATCCAAGGTGCTACTATTGTATCCAATTGAGTCGCCTTGGGATCCCTGGATTTGGACCCGTAACAAGGGACCATGAAGTTCTGACGAGAGGCCATCAGAACCATGTCTGGAATGCCCCATAATTGAGTTATTTGGGCAAAGATTTCCAGATGGAGTTCCCACTCCCCCGGATGCTCCTCCATCGCCAGGGAACTCCTTGTTTCCCCCTGATGGTTGATATATGTAACAGTCGTCATGATGTCTGATTGAAACCTTATGAATTTGGCCTTTGCTAGTCGAGGCCAAGCCTTGAGAGCATTGAATATCGCTCTCAGTTCCATTATGTTTATCGGGAGAAGAGAGTCTTCCCGAAACCATAGACCCTGAGCTTTCAGGGGTTCCCAGACCGCGCCCCAGCCCACCAGACTGGCGTCGGTCGTGACAATGACCTACTCTGGTCTGCGGAAGCTCATTCCCTGTGACAGGTTGTCCAGGGTCAGCCACCAACGGAGTGAATCTCTGGTTATTTGATCTACTTGTATCGTCGGAGACAAGTCTGCATAATCCCCATTCCACTGTCTGAGCATGCACAGGTGTAATGGTCTTAGATGAATTCGTGCAAAAGGAACTATGTCCATTGCCGCAACCATCAAACCTATTACTTCCATGCACTGCGCTATGGAAGGAAGAAGAACAGAATGAAGTACCTGACAAGAGCTTAGAAGTTTTGATTTTCTGGCCTCTGTCAGAAAAACCTACATTTCTAAGGAAACTATTATTGTTCCCAAGAAGGGAACTCTTGTTGACGGGGACAGAGAACTTTTTTCTATGTTCACTTTCCACCTGTGAGATCTGAGAAAGGCTAGGACAATGTCCGTATGAGCCCTTGCTTTTGACAGAGACGACACTTGAATCAGGATGTCGTCCAAGTAAGGTACTACTGCAATGCCCCTTGGTCTTAGCACCGCTAGAAGGGACCCTAGTACCCTTGTGAAAATCCTTGGAGCAGTGGCTAATCCGAATGGAAGTGCCACAAACTGGTAATGCTTGTCCAGAAAGGCGAACCTTAGGAACCGAAAATGTTCCTTGTGGATAGGAATACGTAGGTACGCATCCTTTAAGTCCACCGTGGTCATGAATTGACCTTCCTGGATGGTAGGAAGGATCGTTCGAATGGTTTCCATTTTGAACGATGAAAACCTTAGAAATTTGTTTAGAATCTTGAGATCTAAAATAGGTCTGAATGTTCCCTCTTTTTTGGGAAATATGAACAGGTTGGAGTAAAAACCCATCCCTTGTTCTCCTAATGGAACAGGATGAATCACTCCCATGCTTAACAGGTCTTCTACACAGTGTAAGAATGCCTGTTCGAAGATAATTGAGACCCGTGGAACCTTCCCCTTGGGGGTAGTTCCCTGAATTCCAGGAGATAACCTTGAGAAACTATTTCTAGCGCCCAAGGATCCTGAACATCTCTTGCCCCAGCCTGAGCAAAGAGAGAAAGTCTGCCCCCCACCAGATCCTTCCCAGATCGGGGGCCAACACTTCATGCTGTTTTGGTAGCAGTGGCAGGTGACTTGGCCTGCTTACCCTTGTTCCAGCCTTGCATCGGCCTCCAGGCTGGCTTGGTTTGAGAAGTATTACCCTCTTGCTTAGAGGGTGTAGAATTTGAGGCTGGTCCGTTTCTGCGAAAGGGACGAAAATTTGGCTTATTTTTAGCCTTAAAAGACCTATCCAGAGGAAGGGCGTGGCCCTTTCCCCCAGTGATGTCTGAAATAATCTCTTTCAAGTCAGGGCCAAACAGTGTTTTACCCTTGAAAGGGATGTTAAGCAAAAGCGCTCTGCGCGCCACGATAGCAAACCCTGAATTATTCGCCGCTAATCTAGCTAATTGCAAAGCGGCATCTAAAATAAAAGAGTTAGCCAATTTAAGAGCTTGAACTCTGTCCAAAACCTCCTCGTACGAAGATTCTTTATTGAGCGACTTTTCTAGTTCTTCGGACCAGAAACACGCAGCTGTAGTGACAGGAACAATGCATGAAATTGGTTGTAGAAGGTAACCTTGCTGAACAAACATCTTTTTAAGCAAACCCTCTAACCTTTAATCCATAGGATCTTGAAAGCACAACTATCTTCTATAGGAATAGAAGTGCGTTTGTTTAGAGTAGAAACCGCCCCCTCGACCTTGGGGACTGTATGCTATAAGTCCTTTCTGGGGTCGACTATAGGAAATAATTTCTTAAATATAGGGGGAGGACAAAAGGTATGCCGGGCCTTTCCCACTCCTTATTTACTATGTCCGCCACCCGCTTGGGTATAGGAAAAACATCGGGGGGCACCGGAACCTCTAGGAACTTGTCCATCTTACCTAATTTCTCTGGAATGACCAAATTGTCACAATCATCCAGAGTAGATAATACCTCCTTAAGTAGTGCGTGGAGATGTTGTAATTTAAATTTAAAAGTTACAATATCAGGTTCTGCTTGTTGAGAAATTTTCCCTGAATCTGAAATTTCTCCCTCAGACAAAACCTCCCTCCTGGCCCCTTCAGATAGGTGTGAGGGTATGTCAGAACAGATATCATCAGCGTCCTTTTGCTCTTCAGTGTTTAAAACAGAGCAATCACGCTTTCTCTGATAAGTAGGCATTTTGGAAAAAATGCATGCAATAGAATTATCCATTACAGCCATTAATTGTTGTATGGTAATAAGTATTGGCGCACTAGATGTACTAGGGGCCTCTTGTGTGGGCAAAACTGGTGTAGACACAGAAGGGGATGATGCAGTACCATGCTTACTCCCCTCATTAGAGGAATCATCTTGGGCAATATCATATCTATGGCATTATTATCCCTACTTTGTTTGGACATTATGACACAAATATATCACATATATTTAAATGGGGAGACACATTGGCTTTCATACATATAGAACATCGTTATCTGATGGTTCAGACATGTTAAACAGGCTTAAACTTGTCAACAAAGCACAAAAAACGTTTTACAATAAAACCGTTACTGTCCCTTTAAATTTTAAACTGAACACACTTTATTACTGAATATGTGAAAAAGTATGAAGGAATTGTTCACCAAAATTTCACCACAGTAACTTAAAGCCTTAAAAGTATTGCACACCAAATTTGAAAGCTTTAACCCTTAAAATAACGGAACCGGAGCCGTTTTTACATTTAACCCCTATACAGTCCCAGGTATCTGCTTTGCTGAGACCCAACCAAGCCCAGAGGGGAATACGATACCAAATGATGCCTTCTATAAGCTTTTTCAGTGGTTCTTAGCTCCTCACACATGCATCTGCATGCCATGCTTTCCAAAAACAACTGCGCATTAGAGGCGCGAAAATGAGGCTCTGTCTATGACTAGAAAAGGCCCCCAGTGAAAAAGGTGTCCAATACAGTGCCTGCCGTTTTTATTAAAACAATCCCCAAGATTTAACAACTATTAAAAGTAATAATCTGCCAAATATACTTAGTAAAGTAATCGTTTTAGCCCAGAAAAATGTCTACCAGTTTTTTAAGCCCTAATGAAGCCCTTTATTCTTTTACTTAAACTAAGAAAATGGCTTACCGGTTCCCATAGGGAAAATGACAGCTTCCAGCATTACCGAGTCTTGTTAGAAATGTGTCATACCTCAAGCAGCAAAGTCTGCCCACTGTTTCCCCCAACTGAAGTTACTTCATCTCAACAGTCCTGTGTGGAAACAGCTATCGATTTTAGTAACGGTTGCTAAAATCATTTTCCTCTTACAAACAGAAATCTTCATCTCTTTTCTGTTTCAGAGTAAATAGTACATACCAGCACTATTTCAAAATAACAAACACTTGATTGAAGAACAAAAACTACATTTAAACACCAAAAAACTCTAAGCCATCTCCGTGGAGATGTTGCCTGTGCAACGGCAAAGAGAATGACTGGGGTAGGCGGAGCCTAGGAGGGACTATATGGCCAGCTTTGCTGGGCTCTTTGCCATTTCCTGTTGGGGAGGAGAATATCCCACAAGTAAGGATGACGCCGTGGACTGGACACACCTATGTTGGAGAAAGAAGTTCGCAACACCGCCTTATCCTGATGAAAAATCAGAAAAGGAGACTCACAAGAAAGAGCAGATAATTCAGAAACTCTTCAAGCAGAAGAGATGGCCAAAAGAAACAAAACTTTCCAAGAAAGTAATTTAATGTCCAGCGAATGCATAGGTTCAAACGGAGGAGCTTGAAGAGCCCCCAGAACCAAATTCAAACTCCAAGGAGGAGAAATTGACTTAATAACAGGTTTTATACGAACCAAAGCTTGTACAAAACAATGAATATCAGGAAGATTAGCAATCTTTCTATGAAAAAGAACAGAAAGAGCAGAGATTTGTCCTTTCAAGGAACTTGCAGACAAAACTTTATCCAAACCATCCTGAAGAAACTGTAAAATTCTAGGAATTCTAAAAGAATGCCAAGAAAAATGATGAGAAAAACACCAAGAAATGTAAATCTTCCAGACTCAATAATATATCTTCCTAGATACAGATTTACGAGCCTGTAACATAGTATTAATCACAGAGTCAGAGAAACCTCTATGACTGAGAATCAAGCGTTCAATCTCCATACCTTCAAATTTAAGGATTTGAGATCCTGATGGAAAAAAGGACCTTGCGATAGAAGGTCTGGTCTTAACGGAAGAGTCCACGGTTGGCAAGTGGCCATCCGGGCAAGATCCGCATACCAAAACCTGTGAGGCCATGCTGGAGCCACCAGCAGAACAAACGAGCACTCCTTTAGAATCTTGGAAATTACTCTTGGAAGAAGAACTAGAGGCGGAAAGATATAGGCAGGATGATACTTCCAAGGAAGTGACAATGCATCCACTGCCTCCGCCTGAGGATCCCTGGATCTGGACAGATACCTGGGAAGCTTCTTGTTTAGATGAGAAGCCATCAGATCTATTTCTGGAAGTCCCCACATTTGAACAATCTGAAGAAATACCTCTGGGTGAAGAGACCATTCGCCCGGATGTAACGTTTGGCGACTGAGATAATCCGCTTCCCAATTGTCTATACCTGGGATATGAACCGCAGAAATTAGACAGGAGCTGGATTCCGCCCATACCAGTATTCAAGATACTTCTTTCATAGCCAGAGGACTGTGAGTCCCTCCTTGATGATTGACATATGCCTTGGTTGTGACATTGTCCGTCTGAAAACAAATGAACGACTCTCTTTTTAGAAGAGGCCATGACTGAAGAGCTCTGAAAATTGCACGGAGTTCCAAAATGTTGATTGGTAATCTCACCTCCTGAGATTCCCAAACCCCTTGTGCTGTCAGAGACCCCCAAACAGCTCCCCAACCTGTCAGACTTGCATCTGTTGAAATCACAGTCCAGGTCGGAAGAACAAAAGAAGCCCCCTGAACTAAACAATGGTGGTCTGTCCACCATGTCAGAGAGTGTCGTACAATCGGTTTTAAAGATATTAATTGAGATATCTTTGTATAATCCCTGCACCACTGGTTCAGCATACAGAGCTGAAGAGGTCGCATGTGAAAACGAGCAAAGGGGATCGCGTCCGATGCAGCAGTCATAAGACCTAGAATTTCCATGCATAAAGCTACCGAAGGGAATGATTGAGACTGAAGGTTTCGACAAGCTGAAACCAATTTTAGACGTCTCTTGTCTGTCAAAGACAGAGTCATGGACACTGAATCTATCTAGAAACCTAAAAAGGTTACCCTTGTCTGAGGAATCAATGAACTTTTTGGTAAATTGATCCTCCAACCATGTTCTCGAAGAAACAATACAAGTCGATTCGTATGAGATTCTGCTAAATGTGAAGACTGAGCAAGTACCAAGATATCGTCCAAATAAGGAAATACCACAATACTCTGTTCTCTGATTACAGACAGAAGGGCACCGAGAACCTTTGTAAAAATCCTTGGAGCTGTTGCTAGGCCAAACGGCAGAGCCACAAACTGGTAATGCTTGTCTAGGAAAGAGAATCTCAGAAACTGATAGTGATCTGGATGAATCGGAATATGCAGATATGCATCCTGTAAATCTATTGTGGACATATAATGCCCTTGCTGAACAAAAGGCAGAATAGTCCTTATAGTTACCATTTTGAATGTTGGTATCCTTACATAATGATTCAATATGTTTAAATCCAGAACTGGTCTGAAGGAATTCTCCTTCTTTGGTACAATGAAGAGATTTGAGTAAAACCCCAGCCCCTGTTCCAGAACTGGAACTGGCATAATTACTCCAGCCAACTCTAGATCTGAAACACATTTCAGAAATGCTTGAGCCTTCACTGGATTTACTGGGACACTGGAAAGAAAAAATCTTCTTGCAGGCGGCCTTATCTTGAAGCCTATTCTGTACCCTTGTGAAACAATGTTCTGAATCCAAAGATTGTGAATCGAATTGATCCAAATTTCTTTGAAAAATCGTAATCTGCCCCCTACCAGAGCTGGGCTGGAATGAGGGCCGCACCTTCATGTTGACTTGGGAGCTGGCTTTGGCTTTCTAAAAGGCTTGGATTTATTCCAGACTGGAGATGGTTTCCAAACTGATACCGCTCCTGTAGGGGAAGGATCAGGCTTTTGTTCCTTATTGTGACGAAAGGAACGAAAATGATTAGTAGACCTAAATTTAGCTTTAGATTTTTTATCCTGTGGTAAAAAAGTTCCTTTCCCCCCAGTAACAGTTGAAATAATAGAATCCAACTGTGAACCAAATAATTTATTACCCTGGAAAGAAAGGGAAAGCAAAGTTGACTTAGAAGACATATCAGCATTCCAAGTTTTAAGCCATAAAGCTCTTCTAGCTAAAATAGCTAGAGACATATACCTGACATCAACCCTAATGATATCAAAGATGGCATCACAAATAAAATTATTAGCATGTGGAAGAAGATTAACAATGCTATGAGAATTATGATATGTTACTTGTTACTTCTAACCAAAAAGTTGAAGCTGCAGCAGCATCCGCTAAAGATATAGCAGGTCTAAGAAGATTACCTGAACATAAGTAAGCTTTTCTTAGAAAGGATTCAATTTTCCTATCTAAAGGATCCTTAAAGGAAGTACTATCTGCCGTAGGAATAGTAGTACGTTTAGCAAGAGTAGAGATAGCCCCATCAACCTTAAGGATTTTGTCCCAAAACTCTAATCTGTCAGATGGCACAGGATATAATTGCTTAAAACGTTTAGAAGGAGTAAATGAATTACCCAAATTATTCCATTCCCTGGAAATTACTTCAGAAATAGCATCAGGGACAGGAAAAACTTCTGGAATAACTACAGGAGATTTAAAAACCTTATTTAAACGTTTAGATTTAGTATCAAGAGGACCAGATTCCTCTATTTCTAATGCAATTAAGACTTCTTTAAGTAAAGAACGAATAAATTCCATTTTGAATAAATATGAAGATTTATCAGCATCAACCTCTGAAACAGAATCCTCTGAACCAGAGGAATCATTATCAGAATCAGAATGATGATGTTCATTTAAAAAAATTCATCTGAAAAATGAGAAGTTTTAAAAGACCTTTTACGTTTACTAGAAGGAGGAATAACAGACATAGCCTTCTTAATGGATTTAGAAACAAAATCTCTTATGTTAACAGGAACACTAGTATTAGATGTTGATGGAACAGCAACAGGTAATGTAACATTACTAAAGGAAATATTATCTGCATTAACAAGTTTGTCATGACATTCATTACAAACAACAGCTGGAGGAACAGATACCACAAGTTTACAGCAAATACACTTAACTTTGGTAGATCCAGCATCAGGCAGCGATTTTCCAGAAGTATCTTCTGATTCAGGGTCAATCTGAGACATCTTGCAATATGTAATAGAAAAAACAACATATAAAGCAAAATTGATCAAATTCCTTAAATGACAGTTTCAGGAATGGGAAAAAATGCCAGTGAACAAGCTTCTAGCAACCAGAAGCAAATAAACAATGAGACTTAAATAATGTGGAGACAATAATGACGCCCATATTTTTTAGCGCCAAAAAAAGACGCCCACATTATTTGGCGCCTAAATGCTTTTAGCGCCAAAAATGACGCCACATCCGGTAACGCCGACACTTTTGGCGCAAAAACATCAAAAATGACGCAACTTCCGGTGACAAGTATGACGCCGGAGAAAATGTTTTTGCGCCAAAAAAGTCTGTGCCAAGAATGACGCAATAAAATGAAGCATTTTCAGCCCCCGCGAGCCTAACAGCCCACAGGGAAAAAAGTCAAATTTTAAGGTAAGAAAAAAATTGATTATTCAAATGCATTATCCCAAATAATGAAACTGACTGTCTGAAATAAGGAATATTGAACATCCTGAATCAAGGCAAATAAATGTTTAAACACAAATATTTAGAACTTTATATAAAAGTGCCCAACCATAGCTTAGAGTGTCACAAAAATAAGACTTACTTACCCCAGGACACTCATCTACATGTAGTAGAAAGCCAAACCAGTACTGAAACGAGAATCAGTAGAGGTAATGGTATATATAAGAGTATATCGTCGATCTGAAAAGGGAGGTAAGAGATGAATCTCTACGACCGATAACAGAGAACCTATGAAATAGACCCCGTAGAAGGAGATCATTGAATTCAAATAGGCAATACTCTCTTCACATCCCTCTGACATTCACTGCACGCTGAGAGGAAAACCGGGCTCCAACCTGCTGCAGAGCGCATATCAACGTAGAATCTAGCACCAACTTACTTCACCACCTCCACGGGAGGCAAAGTTTGTAAAACTGATTTGTGGGTGTGGTGAGGGGTGTATTTATAGGCATTTTGAGGTTTGGGAAACTTTGCCCCTCCTGGTAGGAATGTATATCCCATACGTCACTAGCTCATGGACTCTTGCTAATTACATGAAAGAAATTATATATATATATATATATATATATATATATATATATATATACATACATATATATATATACATAATAAACATTTTAGCGTGGAAGATTGGTATCAGTCACTGTATGTTTTCTTAAACAGAGTCTAACAGGTGTACAAACAAAAATATCTATTATAAACAGATCTGTGCAGCCCATAAAACACAATTACATCTCATTGTCAGATTCAGACCCAAAGACAGAATTTTAAAACCAAAAAAAATATAAAAACCTTTCAAACTTTTGTCTGTGGCATAGAGAGCTGGCCTGTACTATATTAGGTGGGCCAGGTTATCTAACAAAATGAATCATACACCATTGTTTGCTATTGATAATCCATCTCCTGCCGAGTTAGATGTACTAAAATTGATAGCCTTATACTAATATATGCTCAATAATCATCATGAACAGTGTATGTGTGTACTAGGGGATTCAAGTACAGTATGTTAACTGGATCAAGCTCCCAGTCCAATTTGTGAGCCCTATATGCAACAGATTGCGCTATCTGCTTAACAGCGTCATTTGAATAAGGGTCCCAGATTGAAGACCTGAAGTTGAGTATAACAAAACTGAAGCATTCAATTCAATAAAGAGTATAATGAGCAGGGCAATTCCAGATACATTCACTACGCAAATGTGAATGGGGTAGATGGTAAGAAAAAGTTAGCCAACACCTGTCTTGTAGTGTTCACTCATTATAGACACCCCGGACTCAATATAATATAATATCCACACCCTGGGGCCTCTAGCAAATGGATGAGCGCAATGAGCTGCAGGACCAGGTAGACTAAGGACACCGGTATTGAGTTCCTCTACTAGAGATGGTCTCCATGGCAAATAAACGTGAGATCCCCTAGCTCTGCAGTATATCCCCGACGTTCTCGCCTGCCGGCGGCTTATTAGCTTTGCTTAAAAGAGTGTCCGCCCCGCACCCGGATGGCGCCTTACCTGGAGCGCCGCAGACACTTTCATAGGCCTGGCTATTGTCGTGTGAAATGGGGGAGCATGCAATGTGAGAGCTCGTTTCTTAATATTGTTCACCTTTGGCTTCCCCTAGTTCTTCAATAGCTGCAGTGACCTGTGTCGTCTGTGAGCTGGTCTCGGTGTTGGGCCCCTGCGGTTCTGGGCATCTGAAGACTGAATGCACTGAGACCGCTGAACTCCGTCTCCACTCTCAGGAATTAGTAACCTCTCACATATTAGCATGTAAAGCTGAGATAGACTGCGTTTGAGATCTGCAAAGCAATAGTCGAGCGGTTCATGTACTGACTCTGTTTCCATGTCGGTCGTGGCCATTTTAGAATCCTAGAGTCAGGCCCAGTGATCTTCTCTGGTTCAGAATATCTAGGCACACAAAAAGCACCACAGCACAGGTCCCTGGGGCAGCTCCCACTGGGGATTCCAAACACTTTTGAGCAAGGAACGCAGTTAGACTATATTTGGCATAGTTACCCGATGCCTGGGGGGGGGGGGGGCATAATTTACATTGCAAAGCGGCCTCCTGGATGTTTACCGGCCTAACTCTGGGTCCCACAGTTGTTAGCGTAGCATAGTTAGGATCATGTAGCTTCTCACCACTTGCTCTAATAGATTCGGGATAGTATGTGGTTGAAAGCTGCAGGATTGAGCAAGTAGGTGATAGATTACAAATTTATCACAGAGAGCCTCAGATAATGCAACTTATCATGGCCGCTACTTGGACACACACCCCCACTTTGCAAATTAGATCAACTGAAGCCTCATTCTTGAAAGCCCAAGATGTGGCAACCGATCTAGTAAAATGAGCTGTAATTCTCTATGGTGGAGTCTGATCCGCTTTGTGATTTAAAAGTTTCAACCAAGAGGCTAGAAATAGCAGAGGCCTTCTGCCCTTTCTTAGCATTAGAAAAAAGAACAAACAGACTAGAAGTCTGTCTGAAATCCTTAGTTGCATCAACAGAATATCTTAATGCTCTAGCAACATCCAAAGAATGTAAAGATCTTTCAGTAGCAATTTTTTGTTCAGGATTCAAGGATGGAACAACTATTACCCTATTAATATTGTGTGAGGAAACAACTTTAGGTAAAAATGTAAACGTAGTCTGCAAAACAGGTTTATCTTGATGGAAAATCAGATAAGGAGACTGACAAGAGAGAGCAGACAATTCAGAGACTCTTCTAGCAGAAGAGATGGCCAAAAGAAACAACACATTCCATGAAAGTAGTGCAATATCCAATTTATGCATATGCTCAAAAGGAAGAGCCTGTAAACCTTAATACAGGTGGCCCTCGGTTAACGCCGGTTCAATTTGCGCCGTTTCAGAATAACAACCTTTTTTTTCAGTCATGTGACTGCTATTGAAAAGCTTTTGGAAAGCAATGCACTAATTAAAATAGCCAGTAGGTGGAGCTGTCCGCTTGTTTTGCAGCAAAGTTATGCAACTTAACAGCCTTAATTTGATCTGTGTACACCGATCAGACCAGACCAGATCTATTGAGCAAAATTTAGCAGGCACTTCCCTATTATCTTCCTGTCCAGCTGCTTGAGGTGAGGGTGCCTAACTGCTTATTAATTACTGCAGATAGAAATGCATAGAATAGGTGCAGACCCAATATTATCTAACATGCTAACAATGCAGAGAACTGATTGCAGAAAAATGCAAGTAAAAAAACGTTTTTGTTCATTAAACTTAGTTTGATGATGATGCAGTCTGTTGTGTAATTATTTTATTAGGTGATGTTTAGCAAATGTTTTTGTTCATTAAACTTAGTTTGATGATGATACAATCTATATTATTAGGGTTAAAATGCTGTTTTAGCATTTAAAGTCTTCATTTCAAAGCTTTAAAAATAATGTATTAGGTTTTACTTATTACAATTTTGAGAGGGGCCTGGAACCTAGCCCCCTCACTTCCCATTGACTTAAATTATAAACTGGGTTTCAATTTACAACAGTTTCGATTTACAACCATTCTTCCTGGAATCTAACCCTGGTGTAAATTGAGGGCTACCTGTACTAGGTTAAGACTCCAAGGAGGAGAAATAGGTCTAATAACAGGTTTAATCCAGATTAAAGCCTGAACATCAGGAAGGCTAGCAGAAATAATACAGAAAAAGCAGAGATTTGTCCTTTCAAAGAACTGTCAGATAAACCTTTATCTAAACCATTCTGTAAAAACTGAAGAAACCTAGACATTCTAAAAGAATGTCAAGAATAATCATGATTGATACACCATGAAATATAAGTTTTTCAAACTTTGTAATAAAATTTTCTTGAAACAGGCTTACAGACCTGAATCAGTGTTAATTACAGTCAGAGAATCCTCTGTGAGTGAAAACTCAGAGCAACTGGACATTCGGACCAGATCGACAACCCAAATCCTGTGGAGCCACGTTAGGGCTATTAGGATTACAAATGACTGTTCCATTATTATTTTGGAAATCACTCTGGAGAGTAGGATCAGAGTAGACCCCTCCTAAGGTATATGTGTTACTTTTAGTACATTTTTTCAATAAAGAGTTATTTTTTTTATGGACTGACTGTGCAGCTACTCTCTCTTGTTATTCCCTTTTCAATAGAGGCAAAGCCTGAAGGGCCCTTAAGAGTGAACGGAGTTCCAAAACATTGATTGGTAACCTCGCCTCACGAGGATTCCAAAATCCTTGTGCTGTCAGAGACCCCCAGACAGCTCCCCAACCTGAAAGACTTGCATCTGTGGTGATCACAGACCAGGTAGGAAGAGCAAAAAAAACCCAGAATTTATGTTTACCTGATAAATTTCTTTCTCCAACGGTGTGTCCGGTCCACGGCATCATCCTTACTTGTGGGATATTCTCTTCCCCAACAGGAAATGGCAAAGAGCCCAGCAAAGCTGGTCACATGATCCCTCCTAGGCTCCGCCTTCCCCAGTCATTCGACCGACGTAAAGGAGGAATATTTGCATAGGAGAAATCATATGATACCGTGGTGACTGTAGTTAGAGAAAATAAATCATCAGACCTGATTAAAAAACCAGGGCGGGCCGTGGACCGGACACACCGTTGGAGAAAGAAATTTATCAGGTAAACATAAATTCTGTTTTCTCCAACATAGGTGTGTCCGGTCCACGGCGTCATCCTTACTTGTGGGAACCAATACCAAAGCTTTAGGACACGGATGATGGGAGGGAGCAAATCAGGTCACCTAGATGGAAGGCACCACGGCTTGCAAAACCTTTCTCCCAAAAATAGCCTCAGAAGAAGCAAAAGTATCAAATTTGTAAAATTTGGTAAAAGTGTGCAGTGAAGACCAAGTCGCTGCCTTACATATCTGATCAACAGAAGCCTCGTTCTTGAAGGCCCATGTGGAAGCCACAGCCCTAGTGGAATGAGCTGTGATTCTTTCAGGAGGCTGCCGTCCGGCAGTCTCATAAGCCAATCTGATGATGCTTTTAAGCCAAAAAGAGAGAGAGGTAGAAGTTGCTTTTTGACCTCTCCTTTTACCAGAATAAACAACAAACAAGGAAGATGTTTGTCTGAAATCCTTTGTAGCCTCTAAATAGAACTTTAGAGCACGAACTACATCCAAATTGTGCAACAAACGTTCCTTCTTTGAAACTGGATTCGGACACAAAGAAGGCACAACTATCTCCTGGTTAATATTTTTGTTAGAAACAACTTTCGGAAGAAAACCAGGTTTAGTACGCAAAACCACCTTATCTGCATGGAACACCAGATAAGGAGGAGAACACTGCAGAGCAGATAACTCTGAAACTCTTCTAGCAGAAGAAATTGCAACCAAAAACAAAACTTTCCAAGATAATAACTTAATATCTACGGAATGTAAGGGTTCAAACGGAACCCCTTGAAGAACTGAAAGAACTAAATTGAGACTCCAAGGAGGAGTCAAAGGTTTGTAGACAGGCTTGATTCTAACCAGAGCCTGAACAAAAGCCTGAACATCTGGCACAGCCGCCAGCTTCTTGTGAAGTAAAACAGATAAAGCAGAAATCTGTCCCTTCAAAGAACTTGCAGATAATCCTTTCTCCAAACCCTCTTGTAGAAAGGATAGAATCTTAGGAATTTTTACCCTGTTCCATGGGAATCCTTTTGATTCGCACCAACAGATATATTTTTTCCATACTTTATGGTAAATTTTTCTAGTTACAGGCTTTCTAGCCTGAATAAGAGTATCAATGACAGAATCTGAGAACCCACGCTTTGATAAAATCAAGCGTTCAATCTCCAAGCAGTCAGTTGGAGTGATGCCAGATTCGGATGTTCGAACGGACCTTGAACAAGAAGGTCCCGTCTCAACGGTAGCTTCCATGGTGGAGCCGATGACATATTCACCAGGTCTGCATACCAAGTTCTGCGTGGCCACGCAGGAGCTATCAAGATCACCGAAGCCCTCTCCTGATTGATCCTGGCTACCAGCCTGGGAATGAGAGGAAACGGTGGGAACACATAAGCTAGGTTGAAGGTCCAGGGCGCTACTAGTGCATCTACTAGAGTCGCCTTGGGATCCCTGGATCTGGACCCGTAGCAAGGAACCTTGAAGTTCTGACGAGACGCCATCAGATCCATGTCTGGAAAGCCCCATAATTGAGTTATTTGGGCAAAGATTTCCAGATGGAGTTCCCACTCCCCCGGATGAAATGTCTGACGACTCAGAAAATCCGCTTCCCAATTTTCCACTCCTGGGATGTGGATTGCAGACAAGTGGCAGAAGTGAAGCTCCGCCCATTGAATTACTTTGGTCACTTCTTCCATCGCCAGGGAACTCCTTGTTCCCCCCTGATGGTTGATATATGCAACAGTCGTCATGTTGTCTGATTGAAACCTTATGAATTTGGCCTTTGCTAGTTGAGGCCAAGCCTTGAGAGCATTGAATATCGCTCTCAGTTCCAGAATGTTTATCGGGAGAAGAGATTCTTCCCGAGACCATAGACCCTGAGCTTTCAGGTGTTTCCAGACCGCGCCCCAGCCCACCAGGCTGGCGTCGGTCGTTACAATGACCCACTCTGGTCTTCTGAAGCTCATCCCTTGGGACAGGTTGTCCAGGGTCAGCCACCAACGGAGTGAATCTCTGGTCCTCTGATCTACTTGGATCGTCGGGGACAAATCTGTATAATCCCCATTCCACTGTCTGAGCATGCACAGTTGTAACGGTCTTAGATGAATTCGCGCAAAAGGAACTATGTCCATTGCCGCAACCATCAAACCTATTACTTCCATGCACTGCGCTATGGAAGGAAGAAGAACAGAATGAAGTACTTGACAAGAGCTTAGAAGTTTTGATTTTCTGGCTTCTGTCAGAAAAATCTTCATTTCCAAGGAGTCTATTATTGTTCCCAAGAAGGGAACTCTTGTTGACGGGAATAGAGAACTTTTTTCTACGTTCACTTTCCACCCGTGAGATCTGAGAAAGGCTAGGACAATGTCCGTATGAGCCTTTGCTTGAGGTAGAGACGACGCTTGAATCAGTATGTTGTCCAAGTAGGGTACTACTGCAATGCCCCTTGGCCTTAGCACCGCTAGAAGGGACCCTAGTACCTTTGTGAAAATTCTTGGAGCAGTGGCTAGTCCGAATGGAAGTGCCACAAACTGGTAATGCTTGTCCAGAAAGGCGAATCTTAGGAACCGATGATGTTCCTTGTGGATAGGAATATGTAGATACGCATCCTTTAAATCCACCGTGGTCATGAATTGACCTTCCTGGATGGTAGGAAGAATTGTCCGAATGGTTTCCATCTTGAACGATGGGACCTTGAGAAATTTGTTTAGGATCTTGAGATCCAAAATTGGCCTGAATGTTCCCTCTTTTTTGGGAACTATGAACAGATTGGAGTAAAACCCCATCCCTTGTTCTCCTAATGGAACAGGATGAATCACTCCCATTTTTAGCAGGTCTTCTACACAATGCAAGAATGCCTGTCTTTTTATTTGGTCTGAAGACAATTGAGACCTGTGGAACCTTCCCCTTGGGGGTAGTTCCTTGAATTCCAGGAGATAACCTTGAGAAACTATTTCTAGCGCCCAAGGATCCTGAACATCTCTTGCCCAAGCCTGAGCGAAGAGAGAGAGTCTGCCCCCCACCAGATCCGGTCCCGGATCGGGGGCCAGCATCTCATGCTGTCTTGGTAGCGGTAGCGGGCTTCTTGGCCTGCTTACCTTTGTTCCAGCCTTGCATCGGTCTCCAGGCTGGCTTGGTTTGAGAAGAATTACCCTCTTGCTTAGAGGATGTAGAATTTGAGGCTGGTCCGTTTCTGCGAAAGGGACGAAAATTTGTTTTATTTTTAGCCTTAAAAGACCTATCCTGAGGAAGGGCGTGGCCCTTTCCCCCAGTGATGTCTGAAATAATCTCTTTCAAGTCAGGGCCAAACAGCGTTTTCCCCTTGAAAGGGATGTTAAGCAATCTGTTCTTGGAGGACACATCCGCTGACCAAGACTTCAGCCAAAGCGCTCTGCGCGCCACAATAGCAAAACCTGAATTTTTCGCCGCTAATCTAGCTAATTGCAAAGTGGCGTCTAAGGTAAAAGAGTTAGCCAACTTAAGTGCTTGAACTCTGTCCATAACCTCCTCATAAGAGGATGCTTGATTGAGCGACTTTTCTAGTTCCTCGAACCAGAAACACGCTGCTGTAGTGACAGGAACAATGCATGAAATTGGTTGTAGAAGGTAACCTTGCTGAACAAACATCTTTTTAAGCAAACCCTCTAATTTTTTATCCATAGGATCTTTAAAAGCACAACTATCTTCTATAGGGATAGTGGTGCGTTTGTTTAGAGTAGAAACCGCCCCCTCGACCTTGGGGACTGTCTGCCATAAGTCCTTCCTGGGGTCGACCATAGGAAATAATTTCTTAAATATAGGGGGAGGGACAAAAGGTATGCCGGGCCTTTCCCATTCTTTATTTACAATGTCCGCCACCCGCTTGGGTATAGGAAAAGCTTCGGGGGGCACCGGGACCTCTAGGAACCTGTCCATCTTACATAATTTCTCTGGAATGACCAAATTGTCACAATCATCCAGAGTAGATAACACCTCCTTAAGCAGAGCGCGGAGATGTTCCAATTTAAATTTAAATGTAATAACGTCAGGTTCAGCTTGTTGAGAAATTTTTCCTGAATCTGAAATTTCTCCCTCAGACAAAACCTCCCTAGCCCCTTCAGACTGGTGTAAGGGCATGTCAGAACCATTATCATCAGCGTCCTCATGCTCTTCAGTATCTAAAACAGAGCAGTCGCGCTTTCGCCAATAAGTGGGCATTTTGGCTAAAATGTTTTTAATAGAATTATCCATTACAGCCGTTAATTGTTGCATAGTAAGGAGGATTGGCGCACTAGATGCACTAGGGGCCTCCTGAGTGGGCAAGACTGGTGTAGACATAGAAGGGGATGATGCAGTACCATGCTTACTCCCCTCACTTAAGGAATCATTTTGGGCAACATTATTATCAGTGGCATCATTGTCCCTACTTTGTTTGTCACATTCATCACATATATTTAAATGGATAGGAACCTTGGCTTCCGAACATACAGAACATCGTCTATCTGATAGTTCAGACATGTTAATAGGCATAAACTTGATAACAAAGCACAAAAAACGTTTAAAAATAAAACCGTTACTGTCTCTTTAAATTTTAAACTGAACACACTTTTTTACTGAATATACGCAAAAGTATGAAGGAAATGTTCACCAAAATTTCACCACAGTGTCATAAAGCCTTAAAAGTATTGCACACCAAATTTGAAAGCTTTAACTCTTAAAATAACGGAACCGGAGCCGTTTTTACATTTAACCCCTATACAGTCCCAGGTATCTGCTTTGCTGAGACCCAACCAAGCCCAGAGGGGAATACGATACCAAATGACGCCTTCAATAAGCTTTTTCAGTGGATCTGAGCTCCTCACACATGCATCTGCATGCCTTGCTTCTCAAAAACAACTGCGCATTAGTGGCGCGAAAATGAGGCTCTGCCTATGACTAGAAAAGGCCCCCAGTGAAAAAGGTGTCCAATACAGTGCCTGTCCGTTTTTTTAACAAAATTGCCAAGATTAAAATAACTCTCCAAAGTTATAAACCATTAAATATGCTTATATAGTAATCGTTTTGGCCCAGAAAAATGTCTACCAGTCTTTAAAGCCCTTGTGAAGCCCTTTTATTCTTATATTGAAAATTAAGAAAATGGCTTACCGGATCCCATAGGGAAAATGACAGCTTCCAGCATTACCAAGTCTTGTTAGAAATGTGTCATACCTCAAGCAGCCAAAGTCTGCTCACTGTTTCCCCCAACTGAAGTTAATTCCTCTCAACAGTCCTGTGTGGAAACAGCCATCGATTTTAGTAACGGTTGCTAAAATCATTTTCCTCTTACAAGCAGAAATCTTCATCTCTTTTCTGTTTCAGAGTAAATAGTACATACCAGCACTATTTTAAAATAACAAACTCTTGATTGAAGAATAAAAACTACATTTAAACACCAAAAAACTCTGAGCCATCTCCGTGGAGATGTTGCCTGTGCAACGGCAAAGAGAATGACTGGGGAAGGCGGAGCCTAGGAGGGATCATGTGACCAGCTTTGCTGGGCTCTTTGCCATTTCCTGTTGGGGAAGAGAATATCCCACAAGTAAGGATGACGCCGTGGACCGGACACACCTATGTTGGAGAAAATCCCCCTGAGTAATAGACTGATGATTCAGCCACCAAGTCAGAGATAGGTGCATGCTGGGATCAAAGAATATATTTTGGGAAATCGGATTATAATCATTGCACCATTGGTGCAGCATACAAAGCTGAAGAGGTCTCATATGAAAAATGCAAAAGGAATTGCGTCCGAAGCTGCACTCATGAGACCTAGTACTTCCATAGACAGAACCACTGAAGTGAATGAGAGAGACTGAAGAACAAATGGAATTGCTTCTGAAGCTGCAATCATGAGACCTAGCACTTCCATAGACAGAGCCACTAAAGGGAATGAGAGAGACTGAAGGTTTAGACAAGCTGATATCAATTTTGTCTATTTTCTGTCGGGGAAAGAGTCATGGATACTGAATCTATCTGGAAACCCTAAAAGGTGATCTTTGTCTGTGGAATCAAGGAACTCTCTTGTAAATTGATCCCACAACCATGTCTGAAGAAACAACAATAGATGTGTTGTGTGAAATTCAGCTAAATGAGATGATTGAGCCAGTACCAAGATATCATCCAGCTAAGGAAATACTGAAATACCCTGAACTCTGATAACAGATAAAAGGGCACAGAGAACCTTGGTGAATATTCTTGGGGCTGTAGCTAGACCAAACGGAAGAGCAACAAACTCAAGGGATTTTGGACAGATTATAACTAAGCATTCTGAAAAAGCTTTAATCTGACCCCTACCAGTAATACTGGGTTGGGGGTCATACCTTCATGCGGTCTTAGAGGCTGGATAAGATTTCTTAATCTGTTTGGATTTATTCCAATTTGAAGTGGGTCTCCAGACTGACCCAGAGGTCAGTTTTCTGTTCTGCATTCTGACTAAAGAAAGAAAAACAATTAGGAGCTTTAAATTGCCCTTTTAACTTTTTTGTCTTGAGGAAGAAAAGCTCCCTTACCTCCAGTAATAGTAGAAATAATAGAATCCAGTTAAGACCCAAACAACTTCTTTCCTGAGACAATCTAATTTTAGACACCATCAGGCCCATTTATCAAAGGGCTTGCGGACCTGATCCGACACTGCGGATCAGGTCCGCAAGACCTCGCTAAATGCGGAGAGCAATACGCTCTCCACATTTAACATTGCACCAGCAGCTCACAAGAGCTGCTGGTGCAACGCCGCCCCCTGCTGACTCGCGGCCAATCGGCCGCCAGCAGGGAGCTGTCAATCAACCCGATCGTATTCGATCGGGTTGATGTCCGGCGATTCCTGTCCGCCTGTTCAGAGCAGGCGGACAGGGTTATGGAGCAGCGGTCTTTAGACTCGCCAGAAACACGGCCCTTCAAGCTCCGTACGGAGCTTGATAAATGGGCCTGTTTGTCAGCACTCCAGAATTTATGCCATAAGGCTCTTCTGGTATGAAAAGCTGGTGGAGACAGGATTTTGATGTTAATTTTCATAATATCAAATATTACATCGCAAATAAAATTGCTTGCATTTTGAAGTAAATTCAATAGATTTGAATATTCCAGGTCAGAGGACAACTGTTGTGTAAATAGAAGCAGCAGTCATGTCAGTAATAGATATAGCTGGTCTAAGAATATAGCCCGTATGCAAAAATGCCCTTCTAAGATAAGATTCAAGTTTTCTGTCTAATGGGTCTTTAAAAGAAGTACCGCCTTCTATAGGAATAGTAGTACTATTAGCTAGAGTGGAAATGATCCCATCAACTTTGGGAACAGTTTCCCATAACTCTAAGTTAGCAGCAGGTAACTGATATAGTTTTTAAACCTTGTAGAAGGGTTAAGAGAAACATCTGGCTTAGACCATTCCTTAGCAATCATGTCAGAGACCGCATCAGGTATAAGGAGTATCTCAGGGAGATTGACAACAGTTTTAAATACTGAATTTAAACAATTACAGGGTTTCAATAATTCAATCCCTAAACTGAATTTATGAATAAATAACAAATTATGCTTAGCTGATAATTTTCTTTTCTTCTGACAGGAAGAGTCTACAGCTGCATTCATTACTTTTGGGAATTCAGAACCTGGCCACCAGGAGGAGGCAAAGACACCCCAGCCAAATGCTTCAAAAACCTCCCCCACTTCTCTCATTTCCCAGTCATTCTGCCAAGGGAACAAGGAACAGTAGGAGAAATAACAGGGTGATTTAAAAAAGGTGCCAGAAGAACAAAAATGTGCTGCTGCCGCCACATAGATAAACCACAGGTGGGAGCTGTGGAGTCTTCCTGTCAGAAGAAAAGAAAATTATCAGGTAAGCATAATTTATGTTTTTCTTCTTAAACAGGAAGAGTCCACAGCTGCATTCATTACTTTTGGGAAAACAATACCCAAGCTAGAGGACACTGAATGCAAACAAAGGGTGGGTACAAAAGAGGCGGCTCCTTCGAAATGCACCACAGCCTGATTACTCGACAGCCTACAAAAAACTATAACGACAAGGAGAAAAAACAGAGCCTGGGTAACCTGCAAAGCCGTGCTACAGACCACTCAGACCCAGAGTCTGCTGAGCATAAGGTCTCCAAGGAGTCAGCCAAAACAACAGGGTAGGTATAAGATACAACGCTCAAATCTCAAATGCTATTCCCAAAAGGTAAGTGCACCTCCTAACATCAAACCAAAATAGACAAAGAACAAGGGGATATGGGAACGCGCTGTAAAAAACAGCATATGAGAGGTAAAGAACTTTATAAGGAATGTAGATTACACAAGCTTATAATAAAAGTTTATAAATGTATTACAAATATTTGTATTACAATAAGCGATGCCGGCATCCGATACAGAGTAAAATAGTACAATTAAAATAGGATAAGGATCAACATATAATGTAAAACATCAGTGTGTAATGATGTAAATAGCTGAAAAAATATATGTTGCTAAATAACACAATGTTAAAATTGAAACAGAGTCAATGTTACCGTCCTTAACACAATCAGGCCAGTGATTAGAGTGTTTGGTCCAGCTGTTTATATGAATGCAGGTATAACTTGGGTGATTCCCTCTGCGTTGTTTATAAAACAGCGAAAAATGTGCAAAATCTTCTGGCTTGTATCCAATGACTGCGAGTTAAATTTCAAAGACACTTTCACAGCCGTATTTGCGGGATGTCCTGTGCTGTGGGCCTGTTCCAGTCAGGAGGTCAAATTGCAGGAGTAATGGTAGGCAACGACAAACTTCGTTTCTTTGAAGTTAAAAATGAATCAAACTGCTTTCAACAAATGTGGGTCATGGGTGGGAATTACGCATATAGAGTCAATTCATATATTAAAATGGCTCAATGCACCGCACCTACCGCATATGTAAGTCAAGCAGATGTATTGCAAGTAAAGTTTGTAACAGCGTCCATATTATTCAGATTCCAGTGCTGGACATAAGAAAGTAGATCATGGGTCTGATGGTATTTCCAAGAGAAAAACAACTCTGTGAATTAGAGTTGGTCTCAACCACCTTACCTACTACTTATTTTCACAAGTTATGAGCAAATTTCTACGCGTTTCAGCCTAGTCAGGCATTTATCAAGATGATTTGATGATTAACATATAAAGCAAAACTATCTATTTCCTTATATGACAGTTTCAGGAATGGGAAAAAATGCAAAAGCATAGGCCTCTGAATAGAGAAAAAAGCAAGAGGCAAACATCAATGGGGTATTGAAATAATGAAAAAAATAAATAACCGAAAATGACACACTCGTGTCACTAATGACACCGCCGTGTGAAAGGTCTCGGCGTCACGTATGACGCCGGAAATGACGAAGTTGCGTCATAAACGTATTTTTTCGCGCCAAAAAATATTTTCGCGCCAAGAATGGCACAATAAAGTTTAGCATTTGACGCACCCGCGGGCCTAATACCCGCAACAGCAAGAAGAAGTCAATTGACAAAAAGACTAAACCCCAGGTAAGAAATACATTTCTTAAAATGTTTCAATTCCCCAAATATGAAACTGACAGTCTGCTGAAGGAAAACAGAATTTATGTTTACCTGATAAATTACTTTCTCCAACGGTGTGTCCGGTCCACGGCGTCATCCTTACTTGTGGGATATTCTCTTCCCCAACAGGAAATGGCAAAGAGCCCAGCAAAGCTGGTCACATGATCCCTCCTAGGCTCCGCCTTCCCCAGTCATTCGACCGACGTAAAGGAGGAATATTTGCATAGGAGAAACCATATGATACCGTGGTGACTGTAGTTAAAGAAAATAAATTATCAGACCTGATTAAAAAAACCAGGGCGGGCCGTGGACCGGACACACCGTTGGAGAAAGAAATTTATCAGGTAAACATAAATTCTGTTTTCTCCAACATAGGTGTGTCCGGTCCACGGCGTCATCCTTACTTGTGGGAACCAATACCAAAGCTTTAGGACACGGATGAAGGGAGGGAGCAAATCAGGTCACCTAGATGGAAGGCACCACGGCTTGCAAAACCTTTCTCCCAAAAATAGCCTCAGAAGAAGCAAAAGTATCAAACTTGTAAAATTTAGTAAAAGTGTGCAGTGAAGACCAAGTCGCTGCCTTACATATCTGATCAACAGAAGCCTCGTTCTTGAAGGCCCATGTGGAAGCCACAGCCCTAGTGGAATGAGCTGTGATTCTTTCAGGAGGCTGCCGTCCGGCAGTCTCGTAAGCCAATCTGATGATGCTTTTAAGCCAAAAAGAGAGAGAGGTAGAAGTTGCTTTTTGACCTCTCCTTTTACCAGAATAAACAACAAACAAGGAAGATGTTTGTCTAAAATCCTTTGTAGCATCTAAATAGAATTTTAGAGCACGCACTACATCCAAATTGTGCAACAAACGTTCCTTCTTTGAAACTGGATTCGGACACAAAGAAGGCACGACTATCTCCTGGTTAATGTTTTTGTTAGAAACAACTTTCGGAAGAAAACCAGGTTTAGTACGCAAAACCACCTTATCTGCATGGAACACCAGATAAGGAGGAGAACACTGCAGAGCAGATAATTCTGAAACTCTTCTAGCAGAAGAAATTGCCACCAAAAACAAAACTTTCCAAGATAATAACTTAATATCAACGGAATGTAAGGGTTCAAACGGAAGCCCCTGAAGAACTGAAAGAACTAAATTGAGACTCCAAGGAGGAGTCAAAGGTTTGTAAACAGGCTTGATTCTAACCAGAGCCTGAACAAAGGCTTGAACATCTGGCACAGCTGCCAGCTTTTTATGAAGTAACACAGACAAGGCAGAAATCTGTCCCTTCAAAGAACTTGCAGATAATCCTTTCTCCAAACCTTCTTGAAGAAAGGATAGAATCTTAGGAATTTTTATCTTGTCCCAAGGGAATCCTTTAGATTCACACCAACAGATATATTTTTTCCATATTTTGTGGTAGATTTTTCTAGTTACAGGCTTTCTGGCCTGAACAAGAGTATCAATGACAGAATCTGAGAACCCTCGCTTTGATAAGATCAAGCGTTCAATCTCCAAGCAGTCAGTTGGAGTGAGACCAGATTCGGATGTTCGAACGGACCTTGAACAAGAAGGTCTCGTCTCAAAGGTAGCTTCCATGGTGGAGCCGATGACATATTCACCAGGTCTGCATACCAAGTCCTGCGTGGCCACGCAGGAGCTATCAAGATCACCGATGCCCTCTCCTGATTGATCCTGGCTACCAGCCTGGGGATGAGAGGAAACGGCGGGAATACATAAGCTAGTTTGAAGGTCCAAGGTGCTACTAGTGCATCTACTAGAGTCGCCTTGGGATCCCTGGATCTGGACCCGTAGCAAGGAACCTTGAAGTTCTGACGAGAGGCCATCAGATCCATGTCTGGAATGCCCCACAATTGAGTAATTTGGGCAAAGATTTCCGGATGGAGTTCCCACTCCCCCGGATGAAATGTCTGACGACTCAGAAAATCCGCTTCCCAATTTTCCACTCCTGGGATGTGGATTGCAGACAAGTGGCAGGAGTGAGTCTCCGCCCATTGAATGATTTTGGTCACTTCTTCCATCGCCAGGGAACTCCTTGTTCCCCCCTGATGGTTGATGTACGCAACAGTCGTCATGTTGTCTGATTGAAACCGTATGAACTTGGCCTTTGCTAGCTGAGGCCAAGCCTTGAGAGCATTGAATATCGCTCTCAGTTCCAGAATATTTATCGGGAGAAGAGATTCTTCCCGAGACCAAAGACCCTGAGCTTTCAGGGGTCCCCAGACCGCGCCCCAGCCCACCAGACTGGCGTCGGTCGTGACAATGACCCACTCTGGTCTGCGGAAGCTCATCCCCTGTGACAGGTTGTCCAGGGACAGCCACCAACGGAGTGAATCTCTGGTCCTCTGATCTACTTGTATCGTCGGAGACAAGTCTGTATAGTCCCCATTCCACTGACTGAGCATGCACAGTTGTAATGGTCTTAGATGAATTCGCTCAAAAGGAACTATGTCCATTGCCGCTACCATCAAACCTATTACTTCCATGCACTGCGCTATGGAAGGAAGAGGAACAGAATGAAGTATTTGACAAGAGTTTAGAAGTTTTGATTTTCTGGCCTCTGTCAGAAAAATCCTCATTTCTAAGGAGTCTATTATTGTTCCCAAGAAGGGAACCCTTGTTGACGGAGATAGAGAACTTTTTTCTACGTTCACTTTCCACCCGTGAGATCTGAGAAAGGCCAGGACAATGTCCGTGTGAGCCTTTGCTTGAGGAAGGGACGACGCTTGAATCAGAATGTCGTCCAAGTAAGGTACTACTGCAATGCCCCTTGGTCTTAGCACCGCTAGAAGGGACCCTAGTACCTTTGTGAAAATTCTTGGAGCAGTGGCTAATCCGAACGGAAGTGCCACAAACTGGTAATGCTTGTCCAGGAATGCGAACCTTAGGAACCGATGATGTTCCTTGTGGATAGGAATATGTAAATACGCATCCTTTAAATCCACCGTGGTCATGAATTGACCTTCCTGGATGGAAGGAAGAATTGTTCGAATGGTTTCCATTTTGAACGATGGAACCTTGAGAAACTTGTTTAGGATCTTGAGATCTAAGATTGGTCTGAATGTTCCCTCTTTTTTGGGAACTACGAACAGATTGGAGTAGAACCCCATCCCTTGTTCTCCTAATGGAACAGGATGAATCACTCCCATTTTTAACAGGTCTTCTACACAATGTAAGAATGCCTGTTTTTTTATGTGGTCTGAAGACAATTGAGACCTGTGGAACCTCCCCCTTGGGGGAGGCCCCTTGAATTCCAGAAGATAACCTTGGGAGACTATTTCTAGTGCCCAAGGATCCAGAACATCTCTTGCCCAAGCCTGAGCGAAGAGAGAGAGTCTGCCCCCCACCAGATCCGCTCCCGGATGGGGGGCCAACATCTCATGCTGTCTTGGTAGTAGTGGCAGGTTTCTTGGCCTGCTTTCCTTTGTTCCAGCCTTGCATTGGTCTCCAGGCTGGCTTGGCTTGAGAAGTATTACCCTCTTGCTTAGAGGACGTAGCACTTGGGGCTGGTCCGTTTCTGCGAAAGGGACGAAAATTAGGTTTATTTTTGGCCTTGAAAGACCTATCCTGAGGAAGGGCGTGGCCCTTGCCCCCAGTGATATCAGAGATAATCTCTTTCAAGTCAGGGCCAAACAGCGTTTTCCCCTTGAAAGGAATGTTAAGCAATTTGTTCTTGGAAGACGCATCCGCTGACCAAGATTTTAGCCAAAGCGCTCTGCGCGCCACAATAGCAAAACCAGAATTTTTCGCCGCTAACCTAGCCAATTGCAAAGTGGCGTCTAGGGTGAAAGAATTAGCCAATTTGAGAGCATGAATTCTGTCCATAATCTCCTCATAAGAAGAAGAATTATTATTGAGCGCCTTTTCTAGTTCATCGAACCAGAAACACGCTGCTGTAGTGACAGGAACAATGCATTAAATTGGTTGTAGAAGGTAACCTTGCTGAACAAACATCTTTTTAAGCAAACCTTCTAATTTTTTATCCATAGGATCTTTGAAAGCACAACTATCTTCTATAGGTATAGTGGTGCGTTTGTTTAGAGTAGAAACCGCCCCCTCGACTTTGGGGACTGTCTGCCATAAGTCCTTTCTGGGGTCGACCATAGGAAACAATTTTTTAAATATGGGGGGAGGGACGAAAGGTATACCGGGCCTTTCCCATTCTTTATTTACAATGTCCGCCACCCGCTTGGGTATAGGAAAAGCTTCGGGGGGCCCCGGGACCTCTAGGAACTTGTCCATTTTACATAGTTTCTCTGGAATGACCAAATTCTCACAATCATCCAGAGTAGATAACACCTCCTTAAGCAGAGCGCGGAGATGTTCCAATTTAAATTTAAATGTAATCACATCAGGTTCAGCATGTTGAGAAATTTTCCCTGAATCTGAAATTTCTCCCTCAGACAAAACCTCCCTGGCCCCCTCAGACTGGTGTAGGGGCACTTCAGAACCAATATCATCAGCGTCCTCATGCTCTTCAGTATTTTCTAAAACAGAGCAGTCGCGCTTTCGCTGATAAGTGGGCATTTTGGCTAAAATGTTTTTGATAGAATTATCCATTACAGCCGTTATTTGTTGCATAGTAAGGAGTATTGGCGCACTAGATGTACTAGGGGGCCTCCTGTGTGGGCAAGACTGGTGTAGACGAAGGAGGGGATGATGCAGTACCATGCTTACTCCCCTCACTTGAGGAATCATCTTGGGCATCATTTTCTCTAAATTTTGTGTCACATAAATCACATCTATTTAAATGAGAAGG
>NC_069509.1:195367785-195370285 GCF_027579735.1 Bombina bombina
GTGGTTGGATGTAGCTGTGTTCAGAATTAAGCAATCACATTCAAAACCATGTTAAATAAGATTCGACACACACCTGCCATAATTTAAAGTGCCTCTGATTAACCCCGAATAAAGTTCAGCTGTTCTAGTAGTTCTTTCCTGACATTTTCTTAGTCGCGCCCTACACAAAAGCCATGGTCCGCAGAGAGCGTCTAAAGCATCAGAGGGATCTAATTGTTAAAAGCTATCAGTCAGGAGAAGGGTACAAAAGAATTTAAGGCATTAGATATACCATGGAACACAGTGAAGACAGTCATCATCAAATGGAGAACATATGGCACAACAATGACATTACCAAGAACTGGATGTCCCTCCAAAATTGATGAAAAGACGAGAAGAAAACTGGTCTGGGAGGCTACCAAGAGGCCTACAGCAACATTAAAGGAGCTGCAGGAATATCTGGCAAGTACTGGCTGTGTGGTACATGTGACAACAATCTCATGTATTCTTCATATGTTTGGGCTTAGGGGAAGACGGCAAGACGGAAGCCTTTTCTTACGAAGAAAGCCCAGCTAAATTTAGCAAAAACACATCTGAAGTCTCCCAAAAAGCATGTGAGAAAAGGTGTTATGGTCTGATGAAACCAAGGTTGAACTTTTTGGCAATAATTCCAAAAGATATGTTTGGCGCAAAAAGAACACTGCACATCACCAAAAGAACACCATACCCACAGTGAAGCATGGTGGTGGCAGCATCATGCTTTGGGGCTGTTTTTCTTCAGATGGAACTGGCGCCTTATTCAAGGTAGAGGGAATTATGAACAGTTCCAAATACCAATCAATATTGGCACAAAACCTTCAGGCTTCTGCTAGAAAGCAGAACATGAAGAGGAATTTCATCTTTCAGCATGACAACGACCCAAAGCATACATCCAAATCAACAAAGGAATGGCTTCACCAGAAGAAAATTAAAGTTTTGGAATGCCCCAACCAGAGCCCAGACCTGAATCCAATCGAAAATCTGTGGGGTGATCTGAAGAGGGCTATGCACATGAGATGCCCTTGCAATCTGACAGATTTGGAGTGTTTTTGCAAAGAAGAGTGGGCAAATCTTGCCAAGTCAAGATGTGCCATGATTATAGACTCATACCTCAAAAGAATGAGTGCTGTAATAAAATCAAAAGTTGCTTCAACAAAGTATTAGTTTAAGGGTGTGCACACTTATGCAACCATATTTTTTTTAATTATTTTTACTTCCCTTCACCTAAAAGATTTCAGTTTGTTTTTCAATTTAGTTGCATAGTTTATAGGTCACATTAAAGGTGGAAAAAGTTCTGAAATGATTTATCTTTGTCTCATTTTTTTACATCACAGAAACCTGCCATTTTAACAGGGGTGTGTAGACTTTTTATATCCACTGTACATAAGGCTATACCAAGTAATAAGTAACATGTAATATGTGTAGACTTGATGTGACATACATAAGGTTATACTAAGTAATAAGTAACATGTAATATGTGTAGACTTGATGGGACATGCATAAGGCTATCCTAAGTAATAAGTAACATGTAATATGTGTAGACTTGATGGGACATACATAAGGTTATACTAAGGAATATACATAAGGTTATACTAAGGAATATACTAAGGAATAAGTAACATGTAGTATGTGTAGACTTGATGGGACATGCATAAGGCTATACTAAGTAATAAGTAACATGTAATATGTGTAGACTTGATGGGACATGCATAAGGCTATCCTAAGTAATAAGTAACAGTAATATGTGTAGACTTGATGGGACATACATAAGGCTATCCTAAGTAATAAGTAACAGTAATATGTGTAGACTTTATGGGACATGCATAAGGTTATACTAATTAATAAGTAGCATGTAATATGTGTAGACTTGATGGGACATACATAAGGCTATCCTAAGTAATAAGTAACATGTAATATGTGTAGACTTGATGGGACATGCATAAGGTTATCCTAAGTAATATGTAACATGTAATATGTGTAGACTTGATGGGACATACATAAGGCTATCCTAAGTAATAAGTAACATGTAATATGTGTAGACTTGATGGGACATACATAAGGTTATACTAAGTAATAAGTAACCTGTAATATGTGTAGACTTGATGGGACATACATAAGGTTATACTAAGGAATATACATAAGGTTATACTAAGTAATAAGTAACATGTAATATGTGTAGACTTGATGGGACATGCATAAGGCTATACTAAGTAATAAGTAACATATAATATGTGTAGACTTGATGGGACATGCATAAGGCTATACTAAGTAATAAGTAATATGTAATATGTGTAGACTTGATGGGACATGCATAAGGCTATCCTAAGTAATAAGTAACATGTAATATGTGTAGACTTGATGTGACATTCATAAGGCTATACTAAGTAATAAGTAACATGTAATATGTGTAGACTTGATGGGACATGCATAAGGCTATCCTAAGTAATAAGTAACATGTAATATGTGTAGACTTGATGGGACA
>NC_069509.1:195375285-195402785 GCF_027579735.1 Bombina bombina
ACTCCCTTTTCACAGGAGCTCGTGCACAAACGAGTATTTCAGATTCATCTGTTAAGCCTTTTCCTCTGGCATCACTCTGCACCTGTAAGCAGGCTCCGGTGTTAGCCAGCACAGCTTGCCTTTGATACAAACAATGCTGTTAAAGAACCACAGGCTCTGGGCACTTTATCACCTATTTCTTTCAAGTGATTTATCTCCAAAATGTTAGAGCTGCACAGACCGATTCCAGAACCATTCAGGTAGCTGTGCTACACCCACCTCCAGCACAGGTGTATGCTTAATTACCATCCTCCTTCATATTACATGCAGACAGGTGTATAATATGTATTAATACTTTCCCCTTCGGGTGAACCGCAGCCGTCCCACAGTCTCTCCCAAGGTCTGTGTGAATAGATCAGGTGTGCTAGCTGGAGGCGCTGGTTCAGCTTGTATCAGTCGTTGGTATCTTCCTTTCCTTCCTCGGTTGTATAACTCTAGGTGCTGAAATATCAGACAATACACCATACAATGGTGAATATCTACTCACAGTGTATATTGCAGGTTACCGGCTCCTTCCCAATATGAAAAGACAATATCACAGATTCAGTAAAAAAGTTTGTCTTTATTTGGCTCAACGCAAAAGCGTTTCAACGGTCCCAGACGTCTTTCTCAAGAGCAATAAAAGTGCTTTACAAACCAAAGCATTCATATTAGCAAGTGTCTTTCAACAAACAGAGGGTATTGCATATAGAAAAGTGTCCAGACTCAATCTCTGCAGTAACAAAAAAAAAACAGCCTTTTTGCCAACAGCATTTGTGTTTCACCCCTAAGGCAGACTCACAGTGGGGCTTCTTCAGGGCAGTAATTCATTAGACTCAAAAACATAATTTATGCTTACCTGATAAATTCCTTTCTCCTGTAGTGTAGTCAGTCCACGGGTCATCATTACTTATGGGATATTAACTCCTCCCCAACAGGAAGTGCAAGAGGATCACCCAAGCAGAGCTGCTATATAGCTCCTCCCCTCTACGTCACACCCAGTCATTCGACCAGGAACCAAATGAGAAAGGAGAAACTATAGGGTGCAGTGGTGACTGGAGTATAATTTAAAAATTTAGGCCTGCCTTAAAAAACAGGGCGGGCCGTGGACTGACTACACTACAGGAGAAAGGAATTTATCAGGTAAGCATAAATTATGTTTTCTCCTGTTAAGTGTAGTCAGTCCACGGGTCATCATTACTTATGGGATACCAATACCAAAGCTAAGTACACGGATGACGGGAGGGACAGGCAGGATCTCTATACGGAAGGAACCACTGCCTGAAGAACCTTTCTCCCAAAAACAGCCTCCGAAGAAGCAAAAGTGTCAAATTTGTAAAATTTGGAAAAAGTATGAAGAGAAGACCAAGTTGCAGCCTTGCAAATCTGTTCAACAGAGGCCTCGTTCTTAAAGGCCCAAGTGGAAGCCACAGCTCTAGTAGAATGAGCTGTAATCCTTTCAGGAGGTTGCTGTCCAGCAGTCTCATAGGCTAAACGTATTATGCTACGAAGCCAAAAGGATAGAGAGGTAGCAGATGCTTTTTGACCTCTCCTCTGTCCAGAATAAACGACAAACAGGGAAGAAGTTTGTCGAAAATCTTTAGTTGCCTGTAAATAAAATTTCAGGGCACGGACTACACCTAGATTGTGCAGAAGTCGTTCCTTCTTTGAAGAAGGGTTAGGACACAATGATGGAACAACAATCTCTTGATTGATATTCTTGTTAGTGACTACCTTAGGTAAGAACCCAGGTTTAGTACGCAGAACTACCTTATCTGAATGAAAAATCAGATACGGAGAATCACAATGTAAGGCTGATAATTCAGAGACTCTACGAGCCGAGGAAATAGCCATTAAAAACAGAACTTTCCAGGATAACAGCTTGATATCAATGGAGTGAAGGGGTTCAAACGGAACACCCTATAAAAAGTTAAGAACTAAGTTTAAGCTCCACGGCGGAGCAACAGATTTAAACACAGGCTTAATCCTGGCCAAAGCCTGAACGTCTGGAACTTCTGACAGACGCTTGTGTAAAAGGATGGACAGAGCTGAGATCTGTCCCTTTAACGAACTAGCAGATAAACCCTTTTCTAAACCTTCTTGTAGAAAAGACAATATCCTAGGAATCCTAACCTTACTCCATGAGTAACCCTTGGATTCGCACCAGTGTAAGTATTTACGCCATATCTTATGGTAAATTTTCCTGGTAACAGGTTTCCTAGCCTGTATTAAGGTATCAATTACTGGCTCTGAAAATCCACGCTTTGATAAAATTAAGCGTTCAATTTCCATGCAGTCAGCTTCAGAGAAATTATGTTTAGATGTTTGAAAGGACCCTGAATTAGAAGGTCCTGTCTCAGAGGCAGAGACCAAGGTGGACAGGATGACATGTCCACTAGATCTGCATACCAGGTCCTGCGTGGCCACGCAGGCGCTATTAGAATCACTGATGCTTTCTCCTGTTTGATCCTTGCAATCAAACGAGGAAGCATCGGGAAGGGTGGAAACACATAAGCCATCCTGAAGGTCCAAGGTGCTGTCAAGGCATCTATCAGGACCGCTCCCGGGTCCCTGGACCTGGACCTGGACCCGTAACGAGGAAGCTTGGCGTTCTGGCGAGACGCCATGAGATCCATATCTGGTTTGCCCCAACGTCAAAGTATTTGGGCAAAGACCTCTGGATGAAGTTCCCACTCCCCCGGATGAAAAGTCTGGCGACTTAGAAAATCCGCCTCCCAGTTGTCCACTCCTGGGATGTGGATCGCTGACAGGTGGCAAGAGTGAGACTCTGCCCAGCGAATTATCTTTGATACTTCCATCATCGCTAGGGAACTTCTTGTCCCTCCCTGATGGTTGATGTAAGCCACAGTCGTGATGTTGTCCGACTGAAACCTGATAAACCTCAGAGTTGCTAACTGAGGCCAAGCCAGTAGGGCATTGAGAACTGCTCTCAATTCCAGAATGTTTATTGGAAGGAGACTCTCCTCTTGAGTCCATGATCCCTGAGTCTTCAGGGAATTCCAGACAGCGCCCCAACCTAGAAGGCTGGCGTCTGTAGTTACAATTGTCCAGTCTGGCCTGCTGAAGGGCATCCCCCTGGACAGATGCGGCCGAGAAAGCCACCATAGAAGAGAATCTCTGGTCTCCTGATCCAGATTCAGCGTAGGGGACAAATCTGAGTAATCCCCATTCCACTGACTTAGCATGCACAATTGCAGCGGTCTGAGGTGCAGGCGTGCAAAAGGAACTATGTCCATTGCCGCTACCATTAAGCCGATTACCTCCATGCATTGAGCCACTGACGGGTGTTGAATGGAATGAAGGGCACGGCAAGCATTTAGAAGCTTTGTTAACCTGTCCTCTGTCAGGTAAATTTTCATTTCTACAGAATCTATAAGAGTCCCCAAGCAATGAACTCTTGTGAGTGGTAAGAGAGAACTCTTCTCCTCGTTTACTTTCCACCCATGTGATCTCAGAAATGCCAGTACTAACTCTGTATGAGACTTGGCAGTTTGAAAGCTTGACGCTTGTATCAGAATGTCGTCTAGGTACGGAGCTACCGAAATTCCTACCGGTCTTAGTACCGCCAGAAGAGAGCCAAGAACCTTTGTAAAGATTCTTGGAGCCGTAGCCAACCCGAAGGGAAGAGCTACAAACTGGTAATGTTTGTCTAGGAAGGCAAACCTTAGATACCGGTAATGTTCTCTGTGAATCGGTATGTGAAGGTAAGCATCCTTTAAATCCACTGTGGTCATGTACTGACCTCTTTGGATCATGGGTAAGATTGTCCGAATAGTTTCCATCTTGAATGATGGAACTCATAGGAATTTGTTTAGGATCTTTAAATCCAATATTGGTCTGAAGGTTCCCTCTTTTTTGGGAACCACAAACAGGTTTGAGTAAAACCCCTGTCCGTGTTCCGACCGCGGAACTGGATGGATCACTCCCATTAGAAAAAGATCTTGTACACAGCGTAGAAACGCCTCTTTCTTTATCTGGTTTGTTGACAACCTTGACAGGTGAAATCTCCCTTGTGGAGGAGAAGCTTTGAAGTCCAGAAGATATCCCTGAGATATAATCTCCAACGCCCAGGGATCCTGGACATCTCTTGCCCAAGCCTGGGCGAAGAGAGAAAGTCTGCCCCCCACTAGATCCGTTACCGGATCGGGGGCCCTCACTTCATGCTGTCTTAGGGGCAGCAGCAGGCTTTCTGGCCTGCTTGCCCTTGTTCCAGGCCTGGTTAGGTTTCCAGCCTTGTCTGTAGCGAGCAACAGCTCCTTCCTGTTTTGGAGCAGAGGAAGTTGAAGCTGCTCCTGCCTTGAAATTACGAAAGGCACGAAAATTAGACTGTCTAGCCCTGGGTTTGGCTCTGTCTTGAGGCAGGGCATGGCCTTTACCTCCCGTAATATCAGCGATAATTTCCTTCAAACCGGGCCCGAATAAAGTCTGCCCCTTGAAAGGTATGTTAAGCAGTTTCGATTTAGAAGTTACATCAGCTGACCAGGATTTTAGCCACAGCGCTCTGCGTGCCTGAATGGCGAATCCGGAATTCTTAGCCGTAAGTTTAGTTAAATGTACTACAGCATCAGAAATAAATGAATTAGCTAGCTTAAGGGTTTTAAGCTTAAGTGAAATCTCATCTAATGTCGCTGAGTCAAGGGTGTCTTCCAGAGACTCAAACCAAAATGCTGCCGCAGCCGTGACAGGCGCAATGCATGCAAGGGGTTGTAATATAAAACCTTGTTGAACAAACATTTTCTTAAGGTAACCCTCTAACTTTTTATCCATTGGATCTGAAAAAGCACAGCTATCCTCCACCGGGATAGTGGTACGCTTAGCTAAAGTAGAAACTGCTCCCTCCACCTTAGGGACCGTTTGCCATAAGTCCCGTGTGGTGGCGTCTATTGGAAACATTTTTCTGAATATAGGAGGGGGTGAGAAAGGCACACCGGGTCTGTCCCACTCCTTAGTAATAATTTCAGTAAGTCTCTTAGGTATAGGAAAAACGTCAGTACTCGTCGGTACCGCAAAATATTTATCCAACCTACACATTTTCTCTGGGATTGCAACTGTGTTACAATCATTCAGAGCCGCTAACACCTCCCCTAGCAACACACGGAGGTTTTCCAGCTTAAACTTAAAATTTGTAATGTCTGAATCCAATTTATTTGGATCAGATCCGTCACCCGCAGAATGAAGCTCTCCGTCCTCATGCTCTGCATATTGTGACGCAGTATCAGACATGGCCCTAGCATTATCAGTATACTCTGTTCTCATCCCAGAGTGATCTCGTTTACCTCTAAGTTCTGGCAATTTAGACAAAACTTCAGTCATAACATTAGCCATGTCTTGTAAAGTGATTTGTAATGGCCGCCCTGATGTACTTGGCGTTACAATATCACGCACCTCCTGAGCGGGAGATGCAGGTACTGACACGTGAGGCAAGTTAGTCGGCATAACTTCCCTCTCGTTGTCTGGTGAATGTTGCTTAACATGTACAGATTGACTTTTATTTAAAGTAGCATCAATGCAATTAGTACATAAATTTCTATTGGGCTCCACCTCGGCTTTTGAACATATAGCACAAAGAGTTTCCTCTGTGTCAGACATGTTTAAACAAACTAGCAATTAGACTAGCAAGCTTGGAAATACTTTTCAACTAAATTTACAAGCAATATGTAAAAACGTTACTGTGCCTTTAAGAAGCACACAAAAACTGTCACAGTTGAATAACAATGAACCGGATTAGTTATATAAACCAAATTTAGCAAAGGATTGCACACATTAGCAATGGATGATTAACCCTTAATATCAGAAAAAAACGTATAACAATTGACAATATAAGCGTTTTTATCACAGTCAAGCACAGTCTCACAGGTCTGCTGTGAGTGATTACCTCCCTCAAAACTAGTTTTGAAGACCCCTGAGCTCTGTGGAGACGTCCTGGATCATGCAGGGAGAAAAAGACAGACTGTGACTGAATTTCTGATTCGTAGTAAAAGCGCCAAAATAGGCCCCTCCCACTCACACTACAACAGTGAGGGGAGCTCAGTAAACTGTTTTAATTTAAAACAACGACAGCCATGTGGAAAATAAAGCCCAAAACAATTTTCACCAAGTACCTCAGATAATTAAACGATTTAACATGCCAGTAAACGTTTAAAATCTAATATATGAAATGTCTTTAAAAAGCCTGCTGCTAGTCGCTCCCACTGCAAGTTAGGCTAAAAGATATATGCATACAGTATTTTCCCAGTGAAGTGCCATTCCCCAGAAATACTTAAGTGTTAACATATATACATGTCAGCCTGATACCAGTTGCTACTACTGCATTTAAGGCTGTACTTACATTATATCGGTATTAGCAGTATTTTCAAAGTCAATTCCATTCCTTAGAAAATAATATACTGCAACATACCTCTTTGCAGGTGAACCTGCCCGCTGTCCCCTGATCTGAAGTTACCTTACTCCTCAGAATGGCCGAGAACAGCAAACGGATCTTAGTTACGTCCGCTAAGATCATATACAAAAAACTCAGGTAGATTCTTCTTCAAATTCTGCCTGAGAAGGAAACAACACACTCCGGTGTCGTTTAAAATAACAAACTTTTGATTGAAGATATAAAAAACTAAGTTTAATCACCACAGTCCTCTCACACATCCTATCTATTAGTTGGGTGCAAGAGAATGACTGGGTGTGACGTAGAGGGGAGGAGCTATATAGCAGCTCTGCTTGGGTGATCCTCTTGCACTTCCTGTTGGGGAGGAGTTAATATCCCATAAGTAATGATGACCCGTGGACTGATTACACTTAACAGGAGAAACAGCCTTTTAAACCTTAGTAAGCCCAGCCTACTTTGTGTAGTTTCACCTTGTGCTCTTAAAGGGATATATCAAAATATTTCTGTCACATGCTTTTTTTGAAAACCGTATTATTATTTACATCTTATTAAGGGAAACACCAAACCAAACACACTTATTTATAGATAATGGCGTACACCTTTATTTCCTTTTGCATCAAAGTTAGAATAATTTTATTTAGTTAGAATAAAATGATAGACAGTACATAACCTATCATAGAAAGCAAGCATAATCCACCTTATCATTAAAGGGACAGTATACACTCATTGTCATATAACTGCATGTAATATACACTACTATACAGAATATGTACAGATACTAATATAAATATACACTATACACTAATTGTTATATAACTGCATGTAATAGACACTACTATACAGAATATGTACAGATACTGATATAAATATACAGTATACACTAATTGTCATAACTGCATGTAATAGACACTACTATACAGACTATGTACAGATACTGATATAAATATACAGTATACACTAATTGTCATATAACTGCATGTAATAAACACTACTATACAGAATATGTACAGATACTGATATAAATATACAGTATACACTAATTGTCATATAACTGCATGTAATAAACACTACTATACAGAATATGTACAGATACTGATATAAATATACAGTATACACTAATTACATATAACTGCATGTAATAGACACTACTATACAGAATATGTACAGCTACTGATATAAATATACAGTATACACTAATTACATATAACTGCATGTAATAGACACTACTATACAGAATATGTACAGATACTGATATAAATATACAGTATACACTAATTGTCATATAACTGCATGTAACATACACTACTATACAGAATATGTACAGGTACTGATATAAATATACAGTATACACTAATTGTCATATAACTGCATGTAATAGACACTACTATACAGAATATGTACAGATACTGATATAAATATACAGTATACTCTAATTGTCATATAACTGCATGTAATAGACACTACTATACAGAATATGTACAGATACTGATATAAATATACAGTATACACTAATTGTCATATAACTGTATGTGATAGACACTACTATACAGAATATGTACAGTACTGATATAAATATACAGTATACACTAATTGTCATATAACTGCATGTAATAGACACTACTATACAGAATATGTACAGATACTGATATAAATATACAGTATACACTAATTGTCATATAGATGCATGTAATAGACACTACTATACAGAATATGTACAGATACTGATATAAATATACAGTATATACTAATTGTCATATAACTGCATGTAACAGACACTACTATACAGAATATGTACAGATAATGATATAAATATACAGTATACACTAATTGTCATATAACTGCATGTAATAGACACTACTATACAGAATATGTACAGATAATGATATAAATATACAGTATACACTAATTGTCATATAACTGCATGTAACAGACACTACTATACAGAATATGTACAGATACTGATATAAATATACAGTATATACTAATTGTCATATAACTGCATGTAATAGACACTACTATACAGAATATGTACAGATAATGATATAAATATACAGTATACACTAATTACATATAACTGCATGTAATAAACACTACTATACAGAATATATACAGATACTGATATAAATATACAGTATACACTAATTGTCATATAACTGCATGTAATAGACACTACTATACAGAATATGTACAGATACTGATATAAATATACAGTATACACTAAATGTCATATAACTGTATGTAACAGACTACTATACAGAATATGTACAGATACTGATATAAATATACACTATACACTAATTGTCATATAACTACATGTAATATACACTACTATACAGAATATGTACAGATACTGATATAAATATACAGTATACACTAATTGTCATATAACTGCATGTAATAGACACTACTATACAGAATATGTACAGATACTGATATAAATATACAGTATATAACTAATTGTCATATAACTGCATGTAATAGACACTACTATACAGAATATGTACAGATACTGATATAAATATACACTATACACTAATTGTTATATAACTGCATGTAATATACACTACTATACAGAATATCTACAGATACTGATATAAATATACAGTATACACTAATTGTCATATAACTGCATGTAATAGACACTACTATACAGAATATGTACAGATACTGATAAATATACAGTATACACTAATTGTCATATAACTGAATGTAATAGACACTACTATACAGAATATGTACAGATACTGATATAAATATACAGTATATACTAATTGTCATATAACTGCATGTAATAGACACTACTATACAGAATATGTACAGATACAGATATAAATATACAGTATACACTAATTGTCATATAACTGTATGTAACAGACACTACTATACAGAATATGTACAGATACTGATATAAATATACAGTATACACTAATTACATATAACTGCATGTAATAGACACTACTATACAGAATATGTACAGATACTGATATAAATATACAGTATACACTAATTGTCATATAACTGCATGTAATAGACACTACTATACAGAATATGTACAGATACGGATATAAATATACAGTATACACTAATTGTCATATAACTGCATGTAATAGACACTACTATACAGAATATGTACAGATACTGATATAAATATACAGTATACACTAATTGTCATATAACTGCATGTAATAGACACTACTATACAGAATATGTACAGATACTGATATAAATATACAGTATACACTGTCATATAGCTGCATGTAACAGACACTACTATACAGAATATGTACAGATACTGATATAAATATACAGTATACACTAATTACATATAACTGCATGTAATAGACACTACTATACAGAATATGTACAGATACTGATATAAATATACACTATACACTAATTGTTATATAACTGCATGTAATAGACACTACTATACAGAATATGTACAGATACTGATATAAATATACAGTATACACTAATTACATATAACTGCATGTAAGACGCTACTATACAGCATATGTACAGATACTGATATAAATATACACTATACACTAATTGTTATATAACTGCATGTAATATACACTACTATACAGAATATCTACAGATACTGATATAAATATACAGTATACACTAATTACATATAACTGCATGTAACAGACACTACTATACAGAATATGTACAGTTACTGATATAAATATAAATTATACACTAATTGTCATATAACTGCATGTAATAGACACTACTATACAGAATATGTACAGATACTGATATAAATATACAGTATAAACTAATTGTCATATAACTGCATGTAACAGACACTACTATACAGAATATGTACAGACACTGATATAAATATACACTATACACTAATTGTTATATAACTGCATGTAATAGACACTACTATACAGAATATGTACATATACTGTTATAAATATACAGTATACACTAATTGTCATATAACTGCATGTAATAGACACTGCTATACAGAATATGTACAGATACTGATATAAATATACAGTATACACTAATTGTCATATAACTGCATGTAACAGACACTACTATACAGAATATGTACAGATACTGATATAAATATACAGTATATACTAATTACATATAACTGCATGTAATAGACACTACTATACAGAATATGTACAGATACGGATATAAATATACAGTATACACTAATTGTCATATAACTGCATGTAATAGACACTACTATACAGAATATGTACAGATACTGATATAAATATACAGTATACACTAATTGTCATATAGCTGCATGTAACAGACACTACTATACAGAATATGTACAAATACTGATATAAATATACAGTATACACTAATTGTCATATAACTGCATGTAATAGACAATACTATACAGAATATGTACAGATACTTATATAAATATACAGTATATACTAATTGTCATATAACTGCATGTAATAGACACTACTATACAGAATATGTACAGATACTGATATAAATATACAGTATACAATAATTGTCATATAACTGCATGTAATAGACTCTACTATACAGAATATGTACAGATACAGATATAAATATAAATATACAGTATATACTAATTGTCATAACTGCATGTAATAGACACTACTATACAGAATATGTACAGATACTGATATAAATATACAGTATACACTGTCATATAACTGCATGTAATAGACACTACTATACAGAATATGTACAGATACTGATATAAATATACAGTATACACTAATTGTCATATAGCTGCATGTAACAGACACTACTATACAGAATATGTACAGATACTGATATAAATATACAGTATACACTGTCATATAACTGCATGTAATAGACACTACTATACAGAATATGTACAGATACTGATATAAATATACAGTATACACTGTCATATAACTGCATGTAATAGACACTACTATACAGAATATGTACAGATACTGATATAAATATACAGTATACACTGTCATATAACTGCATGTAATAGACACTACTATACAGAATATGTACAGATACTGATATAAATATACAGTATACACTAATTGTCATATAACTGCATGTAACAGACACTACTATACAGAATATGTACAGATACTGATATAAATATACAGTATATACTAATTGTCATATAACTGCATGTAATAGACACTACTATACAGAATATGTACAGATACTGATATAAATATACAGTATACACTAATTGTCATATAGCTGCATGTAACAGACACTACTATACAGAATATGTACAGATACTGATATAAATATACAGTATACACTAATTGTCATATAACTGCATGTAATAGACAATACTATACAGAATATGTACAGATACTTATATAAATATACAGTATATACTAATTGTCATATAACTGCATGTAATAGACACTACTATACAGAATATGTACAGATACTGATATAAATATACAGTATACAATAATTGTCATATAACTGCATGTAATAGACTCTACTATACAGAATATGTACAGATACAGATATAAATATACAGTATATACTAATTGTCATATAACTGCATGTAATAGACACTACTATACAGAATATGTACAGATACTGATATAAATATACAGTATACACTGTCATATAACTGCATGTAATAGACTCTACTATACAGAATATGTACAGATACAGATATAAATATACAGTATATACTAATTGTCATATAACTGCATGTAATAGACACTACTATACAGAATATGTACAGATACTGATATAAATATACAGTATACAATAATTGTCATATAACCATGTAATAGACACTACTATACAGAATATGTACAGATACTGATATAAATATACAGTATACACTAATTGTCATATAACTGCATGTAACAGACACTAGTATACAGAATATGTACAGACACTGATATAAATATACAGTATACACTAATTGTTATATAACTGCATGTAATAGACACTACTATACAGAATATGTACAGATACTGATATAAATATACAGTATACACTAATTACATATAACTGCATGTAATAAACACTACTATACAGAATATGTACAGATACTGATATAAATATACAGTATACACTAATTGTTATATAACTGCATGTAATAGACACTACTATACAGAATATGTACAGATACTGATATAAATATACAGTATACACTAATTACATATAACTGCATGTAATAGACACTACTATACAGAATATGTACAGATACTGATATAAATATACAGTATACACTAATTACATATAACTGCATGTAATAGACACTACTATACAGAATATGTACAGATACTGATATAAATATACAGTATACACTAATTACATATAACTGCATGTAATATACACTACTATACAGAATATGTACAGATCCAGATATAAATATATAGTATACACTAATTGTCATATAACTGCATGTAATAGACACTACTATATAGAATATGTACATATACTGATATAAATATACAGTATACAATAATTGTCATATAGCTGCATGTAATAGACACTACTATACAGAATATGTACAGATACTTATATAAATATACATTATACACTAATTACATATAACTGCATGTAATAGACACTACTATACAGAATATGTACAGATACTGATATAAATATACAGTATACACTAATTGTCATATAACTGCATGTAATAGACACTACTATACAGAATATGTACAGATACTGATATAAATATACAGTATACACTAATTGTCATATAACTGCATGTAATAGACACTACTATACAGAATATGTACAGATACGGATATAAATATACAGTATACACTAATTACATATAACTGCATGTAATAGACACTACTATACAGAATATGTACAGATACGGATATAAATATACAGTATACACTAATTACATATAACTGTATGTAATAGACACTACTATACAGAATATGTACAGGTACTGATATAAATATACAGTATACACTAATTACATATAACCATGTAATATACACTACTATACAGAATATGTACAGATACTGATATAAATATACAGTATATACTAATTGTCATATAACTGCATGTAATAGACACTACTATACAGAATATGTACAGATACTGATATAAATATACAGTATACACTAATTGTCATATAACTCCATGTAATAGACACTACTATACAGAATATGTACAGATACTGATATAAATATACAGTATACACTAATTGTCATATAACTGCATGTAATAGACACTACTATACAGAATATGTACAGATACTGATATAAATATACAGTATACACTAATTGTCATATAACTGCATGTAATAGACACTACTATACAGAATATGTACAGTACTGATATAAATATACAGTATACACTAATTACATATAACTGCATGTAATAGACACTACTATACAGAATATGTACAGATACTGATATAAATATACAGTATACACTAATTGTCATATAACTGCATGTAATAGACACTACTATACAGAATATGTACAGATACTGATATAAATATACAGTATACACTAATTGTCATATAACTGCATGTAATAGACACTACTATACAGAATATGTACAGATACTGATATAAATATACAGTATACACTAATTACATATAACTGCATGTAACAGACACTACTATACAGAATATGTACAGAAACTGATATAAATATACATTATACACTAATGAATAAACAGCAAACCAGGGAAAGAAAGTTAACTGGAGAGTAACCACGGTGATGTGTGTCAATCAATTTTGAGAGCAGTATATTGATCAGCTAGCTCCCAATTCACAATACATTCAGTGTTTTGAAAATTGACAGAATTGTATAACCAGGTCCTGTGAGGTTTCCCTGCCCCAGACTTGGACCGGTGAGACTAGTATTCCACCGCTGAGTGCACATATATTGAAGTAAAAAATGTGTATACACTAGATATCTAATAAACAGTATAAGCCAAGAGTCCACACTTCATACCTGTGTGCTGCTGGATCCTGAACGACAGTCCTTTGCGGCAATATGTCCGTTCTCCTTTCTATGTGCGGAGCGTCTGGTTCGGCTTGTATCCAGCTCCTACGGTAATCCCGAGTGAGCTCTGGTGGCTGCGGTGGGTAACTCCTCCTTCCGTTAGCGTCCCAGGTGATGGGCGTGAAGATGCGGTCAGGTTGCGGTGCAATACCTAGCTGCTGTGCTACACTGGAGGCCGGTCAATGAAAGCAGAAAGTAAAAAAGGAGCACAAGCAGCGGTATGTTGCACAAAATTGGTTTATTTACAAGATGTAAACATAGCGCCTTGGCGCTCAGAGTGAAGAAAAATAACACGTTTGTTGAAAAACAACACAAACAAAAACGTGAGAGGGGATAAACACCCCGGGGTAAATACTGAACGGATAATCAAAGACTAGCAACAAGAAAACAGGTATACGCGTTTCAGCTTACAGCCTTACTCATTACCTGGCTAAAACATAGTGAGGTGAACTTAAAAACAATAGCTAGTCTTCCCATTGGTAGTTGGGAACACTCCCCTCAAATAATCCTCCAATGGGTGTTTATTTACATAGATGTAAACACCTGAGAAAGCACAGGAGTATTGATTAGTATCAGCACACAGTAAATGCACATGAAATTAGAAACAGTTCCTACGCAGAGTTAACTACATTATGTGTAATAGCAATCTAACATGTATAGATATTTGTAATGAGCAAAATATGTATATACGATGGGAGATAGGAAAAAGGAAAAAGGAAGGGCTCCGGACTCAGCTGGAAGCACTTATGGTACAAGGAACCACTTCATAGTTGCTGAAATGAAAAAATACAAAAAATGTGATATAAACAATATAATATAAACAAGAAACGGCAGAAGTTTGTATCCTGTGACACACTTGTAAAAAGACCTTAAACATAAAGACTAAGCCTTAGCAATACTAATGGTACAGTTAACCAATGATCAAGGTAAAGTCAAAGTGAGTCTAAAAATACATAAGTATTATTTTCGTACACATCTCTTGTTATAAGGGTCTGTAGGTGGCTATAGTGTAGGGGACCTGGATTGCAGTGGGTGAGTTATCCCTGGGGGCATACTGGAGTACCAGATACCAGAGTAATTATACTAGAGGTTTCTAAATCCTTAGACTACTGCGCTCAAGGAGTAACATAGTAGGGACAAGGTGAGCCGGGTGGGGGGGAGGAGGATGAGGCCCTACCAAAAGTTGATAAGGTCATATTCTGAGTTAAGGCCTTCTGGAACTCTCGTCCTGAGCTTAAAAATCCAGAAGGCCTCCCTCTCCCCCAACCTGCGGACCCTATCAACTCCCCCCTTACAGGGAGCCACCCTCTCAATGATGGTCCAAGAAAAAGAACTAGTGTCTTTCTGGTGTGTGCCCGCAAAGTGTTGAATCAGTGCTGTTGTAAGTACACCTGCCCTTATATCACTAAGGTGCTCTTTAATACGGGTTCTAGCCTCTCTTGTCGTAAGGCCTACATATTGGAGGGAACATTCCCTGCAGGAAATAACATAAACCACATATGTAGACCTGCAGCTGAGGCAAGAATCTATCATAAAGCTTTGACCTGTCATTAGTGAGATGAACTGGTTACCAGGGGCCAGCTTCTCACAGGCCACGCATGTACGATGGTGGCAGTGAAATGTACCCTTACAGCTCAACCATGAAGAGATGGGTTGTCCTGTCCTTTTAATTCTTGTGGGTGCCACAATGTTACCTATTGTTCTATTTTTCTTATAGGAGTACCTTAAGCCATCTGCAACTACTTTCTGGAGTTTATCATCTGCAGATAGCATACTAAAGTTATGCCTCACTATTTGGCAGATTTCCCTGTATTGTCTTGAGTATTCCGTTAGAAAGACAACTTTGTTGTCTTTCTCATCTTGAGTACTGGACTTAGGCCTAAGAAGTCTCTCCCTTGGTATTCCTCTTACGGTGTTCCTAGCCTTAGTGATGACAGAACTCCTATAGCCTCTCTCTTTCAACCGTAAGGTCAATTCATCGGCCTGTTTCTCGTAGACCTCTGCCTCACTGCAGTTCCTTTTCAGCCTAATGAACTGTCCCTTCGCTACACCTTTAAACACTCCTGGCGGGTGGCAGCTAGCCGCATGTAGCAGTGAGTTACCCGAGATGGGTTTACGGTAGGTCTCTGAGCTGATAAACTGATCCTGCCTACCTCTAAGGGTCACATCTAAAAAGTTGATAGTGTCACTTTGTATCTCATTTGTAAAGTGAATCCCCATGGAGTCATCATCCAGACTTCTTATAAATGCTTGTAATTCGGATTCACTACCTCCCCATACAAAAAGGAGGTCGTCGATATAGCGACCATACCAAACCACTTTGTCCTTGTGAGGATTCCCATCTCCATAGACGTGGGACAGCTCCCACCAACCCATAAATAGGTTGGCGTAGGAGGGGGCAAATTTCGCCCCCATAGCTGTCCCACGTCTCTGGAGAAAGAAATCCCCCTCAAATTCAAAGTAGTTATGGTTGAGAAGGAAGTTGCTAACTTCAACTACAAAGTTCACAAAGTCTGATTCCGGTCCATATTGTTTTTCCAAGAAGAACCGAATGGCCTGTAACCCCTTCCTATGTGGAATTGAGGTGTATAGCGATTTTACATCAGCTGTCAACCAAACATAGTGTTTCCTCCAAACTACCCTTGAGAGGAGATTAAGTACATGCTTAGTATCAGAGAGAAAGCTCCATAGAGCACTCACCATTGGCTGCAGAACATGATCCAGCCACTCTGACAGGTGCTCCAATAGGGATCCAATGCCACTCACGATTGGCCTCCCCTATACATTATCAGTGGACTTGTGGACCTTTGGCAGGTGGTTAAATGTAGGAATGGTGGGATTAGACACCATGAGATAATCACGTGTCTTAGCATCAATAAAGCCTAGCTCCACACCATCATCCACAAGGGAGGCCAACCGCCGCTGGAACCTCCCCGTCGGATCACCCGGCAGAGCACTGTAGTCATCAATATTTCTCAATTGCCTGTAAGCCTCCTCCCTGAAGCTACTGGCATTGAGCACCACTATGGTGCCACCCTTATCTGCGGCCCTCACCACTATGTTATCATTGCTGGCCAGGCTGTCTAGTGCCTTCCTCTGTAGTGCCGATATGTTGTTATGTCGGCCCCTCTCTGACCTGTAGTACAACTTTGTGAGATCTAACTCTACCCTCTGTTGGAATTTCTCTAGGACTTGGTCTCTGCTTTGGATGGGATAAAACGAGGACTAGCATTTAAAAGATGGAACCTGTATATACCCGGCCCCACTGGCCTCATCCCCTAGTATCTCTAGAGACCTAATATCACAAAGTTCCTGGAAACTTAGTTGATTATCAGGCCCTAAGCCTATCAAGCTTCCTGATCTGTTCTTGGGAATGGATGCATGGCTCCCATCACTCTCTTCCTCTTGGGAATGGTAAAACTTTCTCAGTGTTAGTTTTCGAATTAGTTTGTTGACGTCAAGTAATGTCCTAAACAAATTAAAGTCTGCAGTGGGTGTAAAAGACAGTCCCAAACTCAGTACCTCCAGTTCATGTTTGGTCAACACCACATCTGAAAGATTCAGAACATTCTGTAGTTGCCTCGGCCTCGGCCCCTCCTCTGGGGATACCTCCTCTGATCTTTGTACTGATGGCTTTGATCTTTGCTGGCGCCTCCCCCCCCCCCCCGTCTGTTGTGTTCTTTGGGGGACCTGAAAAACCTGTTCTAATTGTACTCTCTCCACTTCCATAGCTTCTGTGGAGCTCGTCTCTACACATCTTGATTCTTCCCTATAATGTGAACGAGGCTGAGGAGCCTGTGTTTTCAGTATAGAAGGTGGTAGAGGTATTGAATTATCCTTTGGTCTGGTAGCCTGTGCCTTAGGTGGTAATTCTTCCCCACCCGATCCAGATCCCTCATCACACGATTCACCTTCACTTTCGAAGAAGTTCACTCTCCTTCTGTTTTGCCTATGTCTGTTGTTCCCCCTTGATTTATTTGGGTAGAATGTGTTTCTATTTTGTTCTTTCCTTAGAGTTTGTCTATCCTTTTTGTTCCATACATAGACACGATTCAAATCGTAATCCAGCACTGATTCAACACTTTGCGGGCACACACCAGAAAGACACCAGTTCTTTTTCTTGGACCATCATTGAGAGGGTGGCTCCCTGTAAGGGGGGAGTTGATAGGGTCCGCAGGTTGGGGGAGAGGGAGGCCTTCTGGATTTTTAAGCTCAGGACGAGAGTTCCAGAAGGCCTTAACTCAGAATATGACCTTATCAACTTTTGGTAGGGCCTCATCCTCCTCCCCCCCACCCGGCTCACCTTGTCCCTACTATGTTACTCCTTGAGCGCAGTAGTCTAAGGATTTAGAAACCTCTAGTATAATTACTCTGGTATCTGGTACTCCAGTATGCCCCCAGGGATAACTCACCCACTGCAATCCAGGTCCCCTACACTATAGCCACCTACAGACCCTTATAACAAGAGATGTGTATGAAAATAGTACTTATGTATTTTTAGACTCACTTTGACTTTACCTTGATCATTGGTTAACTGTACCATTAGTATTGCTAAGGCTTAGTCTTTATGTTTAAGGTCTTTTTACAAGTGTGTCACAGGATACAAACTTCTGCCGTTTCTTGTTTATATTATATTGTTTATATCACATTTTTTGTATTTTTTCATTTCAGCAACTATGAAGTGGTTCCTTGTACCATAAGTGCTTCCAGCTGAGTCCGGAGCCCTTCCTTTTTCCTATCTCCCATCGTATATACATATTTTGCTCATTACAAATATCTATACATGTTAGATTGCTATTACACATAATGTAGTTAACTCTGCGTAGGAACTGTTTCTAATTTCATGTGCATTTACTGTGTGCTGATACTAATCAATACTCCTGTGCTTTCTCAGGTGTTTACATCTATGTAAATAAACACCCATTGGAGGATTATTTGAGGGGAGTGTTCCCAACTACCAATGGGAAGACTAGCTATTGTTTTTAAGTTCACCTCACTATGTTTTAGCCAGGTAATGAGTAAGGCTGTAAGCTGAAACGCGTATACCTGTTTTCTTGTTGCTAGTCTTTGATTATCCGTTCAGTATTTACCCCGGGGTGTTTATCCCCTCTCACGTTTTTGTTTGTGTTGTTTTTCAACAAACGTGTTATTTTTCTTCACTCTGAGCGCCAAGGCGCTATGTTTACATCTTGTAAATAAACCAATTTTGTGCAACATACCGCTGCTTGTGCTCCTTTTTTACTTTCTGCTTACATTATACACTAATTGTCATATAACTGCATGTAACAGACACTACTATACAGAATATGTACAGATACTGATATAAATATACAGTATACACTAATTGTCATAACTGCATGTAATAGACACTACTATACAGAATATGTACAGATACTGATATAAATATACAGTATACACTAATTGTCATATAACTGCATGTAATAGACACTACTATACAGAATATGTACAGCTACTGATATAAATATACAGTATACACTAATTGTTATATAACTGCATGTAATAGACACTACTATACAGAATATGTACAGATACTGATATAAATATACATTATACACTAATTGTCATAACTGCATGTAACAGACACTACTATACAGAATATGTACAGCTACTGATATAAATATACAGTATACACTAATTGTTATATAACTGCATGTAATAGACACTACTATACAGAATATGTACAGATACTGATATAAATATACAGTATACACTAATTGTCATATAACTGCATGTAACAGAGACTAGTATACAGATTATGTACAGATACTGATATAAATATACAGTATACACTAATTACATATAACTGCATGTAATAGACACTACTATACAGAATATGTACAGATGATATAAATATACAGTATACACTAATTGTCATATAACTGCATGTAATAGACACTACTATACAGAATATATACAGATACTGATATAAATATACAGTATACACTAATTGTCATATAGATGCATGTAATATACACTACTATACAGAATATGTACAGATACTGATATAAATATACAGTATATACTAATTGTCATATAACTGCATGTAATAGACACTACTATACAGAATATGTACAGATACTGATATAAATATACAGTATATACTAATTGTCATATAACTGCATGTAATAGACACTACTATACAGAATATGTACAGATACTGATATAAATATACAGTATACACTAATTGTGATATAACTGCATGTAATAGACACTACTATACAGAATATGTACAGGTACTGATATAAATATACAGTTTATACTAACTGTCATATAACTGCATGTAATAGACACTACTATACAGAATATGTACAGATACTGATATAAATATACAGTATACACTAATTACATATAACTGCATGTAATAGACACTACTATACAGAATATGTACAGATACTGATATAAATATACAGTATAACTAATTGTCATATAACTGCATGTAATAGACACTACTATACAGAATATGTACAGATACTGATATAAATATACAGTATACACTAATTGTCATATAACTGCATGTAACAGACACTACTATACAGAATATGTACAGATACTGATATAAATATACAGTATACACTAATTGTCATATAACTGCATGTAACAGACACTACTATACAGAATATGTACAGATACTGATATAAATATACAGTATACACTAATTGTCATATAACTGCATGTAACAGACACTACTATACAGAATATGTACAGATACCGATATAAATATACAGTATACACTAATTGTCATATAACTGCATGTAACAGACACTACTATACAGAATATGTACAGATACCGATATAAATATACAGTATACACTAATTGTCATATAACTGCATGTAACAGACACTACTATACAGAATATGTACAGATACTGATATAAATATACAGTATATACTAATTGTCATATAACTGCATGTAACAGACACTACTATACAGAATATGTACAGATACTGATACAAATATACAGTATACACTAATTGTCATAACTGCATGTAACAGACACTACTATACAGAATATGTACATATACTGACACAAATATACAGTATACACTAATTACATATAACTGCATGTAATAGACACTACTATACAGAATATGTACAGATACTGATACAAATATACAGTATAAACTAATTACATATAACTGCATGTAACAGACACCACTATACAGAATATGTACAGATACTGATATAAATATACAGTATATACTAATTGTCATATAACTGCATGTAATAGACACTACTATACAGAATATGTACAGATACTGATATAAATATACAGTATACACTAATTGTCATATAACTGCATGTAATAGACACTACTATACAGAATATGTACAGATACTGATATAAATATACAGTATACACTAATTGTCATATAACTGCATGTAATAGTCACTACTATACAGCATATGTACAGATACTGATATAAATATACAGTATACACTAATTGTCATATAACTGCATGTAATAGACACTACTATACAGAATATGTACAGATACTGATATAAATATACAGTATGTACTAATTGTCATATAACTGCATGTAATAGACACTACTATACAGAATATGTACAGGCACTGATATAAATATACAGTATACACTAATTGTCATATAACTGTATGTAATAGACACTACTATACAGAATATGTACAGGTACTGATATAAATATACAGTATACACTAATTGTCATATAACTGCATGTAATAGACACTACTATACAGAATATGTACAGATACTGATATAAATATACAGTATACACTAATTGTCATATAACTGCATGTAACAGACACTACTATACAGAATATGTACAGATACTGATATAAATATACAGTATACACTAATTACATATAACTGCATGTAATATACACTACTATACAGAATATGTACAGATACTGATATAAATATACAGTATACACTAATTGTCATATAACTGCATGCAACAGACACCACTATACAGAATATGTACAGATACTTATATAAATATACAGTATACACTAATTGTCATATAACTGCATGTAACAGACACTGCTATACAGAATATGTACAGATACTGATATAAATATACAGTATACACTAATTGTCATATAACTGCATGTAATTGACACTACTATACAGAAAATGTACAGATACAAATATACAGTATACACTAATTACATATAACTGCATGTAATAGACACTACTATACAGAATATGTACAGATACAGATACAAATATACAGTATACACTAATTACATATAACTGCATGTAACAGACACTACTATACAGAATATGTACAGATACTGATATAAATATACATTATACACTAATTACATATAACTGCATGTAACAGACACCACTATACAGAATATGTACAGATACTGATATAAATATACAGTATACACTAATTGTCATATAACTGCATGTAATAGTCACTACTATACAGCATATGTACAGATACTGATATAAATATACAGTATACACTAATTGTCATATAACTGCATGTAATAGACACTACTATACAGAATATGTACAGATACTGATATAAATATACAGTATATACTAATTGTCATATAACTGCATGTAATAGACACTACTATACAGAATATGTACAGATACCGATACAAATATACAGTATACACTTATTACATATAACTGCATGTAATAGACACTACTATACAGAATATGTACATATAATGATATAAATATACAGTATACACTAATTGTCATATAACTGCATGTAATAGACACTACTATACAGAATATGTACAGATACTGATATAAATATACAGTATATACTAATTGTCATATAACTGCATGTAATAGACACTACTATACAGAATATGTACAGATACGGATATAAATATACAGTATACACTAATTGTCATATAACTGCATGTAATAGACACTACTATACAGAATATGTACAGATACTGATATAAATATACAGTATACACTAATTGTCATATAACTGCATGTAATAGACACTACTATACAGAATATGTACAGATACTGATATAAATATACAGTATATACTAATTGTCATATAACTGCATGTAATAGACACTACTATACAGAATATGTACAGATACTGATATAAATATACAGTATACACTAATTGACATATAACTGCATGTAACAGACACTACTATACAGAATATGTACAGATACTGATATAAATATACAGTATACACTGTCATATAACTGCATGTAATAGACACTACTATACAGAATATGTACAGATACGGATATAAATATACAGTATACACTAATTTTCATATAACTGCATGTAATAGACACTACTATAAAGAATAAGATGCACAGATACGGATATAAAAATCCAGTATAAAATGGTTTAAAAAACGTACTTAGAAGCTTTCAGTTTAGCTCTGTTGAAAAGGTAGTTGGAAAGCCCACTGCAAGTGGGAAATAAGACACTCCCCCCCCCCCCTTCTTTTGAATATGAAAAGACCCTTTACACAAACAGGAGCAAGCTGGAAAAGGTAGCTGACAGTATTCAAATAAAACTTTGGGGCTTGGTTAGGAGTCTGAAAATCAGAGCAATGTTATTTAAAAATAAGCAAAATTATACATTTTAAAAAAAACAAAAAAACTTTATGGGCTTTATAAATAGATAATTTACAAAACATTTATGCAAAGAAAAAATGAGTGTATAATGGCCCTTTAAGACCCAATGGAAACCTTGTTTTCAACACATAGATCCACCTGGATTCTTTTTGAAGTAACACTTTATCTATTTCCCCTCCTCTATTATGCAGATCCCCCTTGTCAATGGCAGTAAATTTTAGAGAGCAGGGGTCTCCTGCATGGTACTTTTGAAAGTGTCTCACAACATTAGTGTCTCTTTTTTAATATATATCATCTCTATGTTCCTGTATCCTATCTTTGAGAACATGTTTAGTTTTTCCTACATAGAACCGGGGGCACCCACAGTGTAACAGGTACCCCACTGATTCACAATTAAAGTACCTAATGTCATATTCTATACTCCCATTGCCTGTGAACCTGTGGCTTCTCTCCATATAAGGGCAGTATACACATTTCCCACATGGAAAACTCCCCTTAATGCCCATATTTGTCCTAAGCCAATCTGCTGATGAGGGGCTTTTTACAAAGCTACTTCTCCCTAATTTATTCTTCAAATTCGGGGCTCTCTTAGCTGTAAGGAGAAGATAATCTCCCACCACCTCCTTTACCTTATCATCTAATTGCAGAATATGCCAATTCTTTTTAAGTGTATACCATAGGTTGTTCCATTGGTTATTAAATGTGGTTATGAATCTTATTTGCTTGTTGGAATCTTTTTCTTTCCTTCCATATAAAAGGTCATCCCTACTACTGTTTCTTGCTCTAGTATATGCTTTACATACACAATCTGTCATAGATACTGCTTGCTCTAGTATATGCTTTAAATACACAATCTGTCATAGATACTGCTTGCTCTAGTATATGTTTTATATACACAATCTGTCATAGATACTGCTTGCTCTAGTATATGTTTTATATACACAATCTGTCATAGATACTGCTTGCTCTAGTATATGTTTTATATACACAATCTGTCATAGATACTGCTTGCTCTAGTATATGCTTTACATACACAATCTGTCATAGATACTGCTTGCTCTAGTATATGCTTTACATACACAATCTGTCATAGATACTGCTTGCTCTAGTATATGCTTTACATACACAATCTGTCATAGATACTGCTTGCTCTAGTATATGCTTTATATACACAATCTGTCATAGATACTGCTTGCTCTAGTATATGTTTTATATACACAATCTGTCATAGATACTGCTTGCTCTAGTATATGCTTTACATACACAATCTGTCATAGATACTGCTTGCTCTAGTATATGCTTTACATACACAATCTGTCATAGATACTGCTTGCTCTAGTATATGCTTTATATACACAATCTGTCATAGATACTGCTTGCTCTAGTATATGTTTTATATACACAATCTGTCATAGATACTGCTTGCTCTAGTATATGCTTTACATACACAATCTGTCATAGATACTGCTTGCTCTAGTATATGCTTTACATACACAATCTGTCATAGATACTGCTTGCTCTAGTATATGCTTTACATACACAATCTGCCATAGATACTGCTTGCTCTAGTATATGCTTTACATACACAATCTGCCATAGATACTGCTTGCTCTAGTATATGCTTTATATACACAATCTGTCATAGATACTGCTTGCTCTAGTATATGCTTTACATACACAATCTGTCATAGATACTGCTTGCTCTAGTATATGCTTTATATACACAATCTGTCATAGATACTGCTTGCTCTTCAAATGTATTTAATGATGAGCAGTTCCGTCTCAGCCTTAAAAATTGACCAACCGGAATCCCTTTAATTAGGGATTGTGGATGGGCACTACTTGCTTCCAAAATACTATTAGTAGCATTCGTTTTTCTATGATTTTCTGTGACTATCAACATCCCTTCTTTCTTGGTTTTTATATCTAGGAATGCCAATTCTTTCTTATCAATCTCACTTGTCAAGAAAATGTTTTTATTATTCTCATTTAATTTGCCAATAAATGTTTGAAGATCATCATAACTACCATCCCATAGCATCAAAATGTCATCTACATATCTTATCCACAAGTGGACTGAGGACTCAAACACTTAACTATATACATCAAATATTTCATGTTCCCGCGCTCCTAAATGGAGGCATGAATACGTGGGAGCACCTACTGCCCACATTGCTGTCCCTCTCACCTGTTTATAAAACTGTCCATCAAAGGTAAAAATATTATTCTGAAGTATAAATTCTAAAAGGTCACATATTAGATTTGTATGTTTCTCAAAGCTTGAACCTCTTGTCTCCAAAAAGGATCTTATTGTTCTTAAGCCCACTGTGTGTGGGATAGAGGAATATAAACCTTCTACATCAAGGGATACAAGAAGAGTATTTTCAGAGACAGTGATTCCATCAAGTTTTTTTAATAGATCACCCGTATCCTTAACATAGGAGGGGAGGCTGGTAAGGAAAGGTCTTAGAAAGCAATCCACAAATTTACCTAGGTTTTCTGTGCAGCTACCAATACCTGAGACTATTCCGGGGGGCTTAGTCATACTCTTGTGAATCTTGGGAATAGTATAAAATACCGGTATTTTTGGAAACTCAGGGTAAAGGAACTTAAATTCTCGTAAAGTGCTAAGTCCCTCCCTCCTGGCTTCACTTGACATTTGAGTAGGATTAGGGAAAGTGAGGGGATTTATGGCGTTTAAGCCAAGTGCAGAATTATACACTAGATAATGATATATAGTAGGTTTTAAAAAATTACACTTTATTAAACATTTATGCAAAAAGACATTACCATGAGTGGAATGGTGTAAATAGTATCGGGGAATGGGTATATTCACTTCCAAACTTGTTATTCAAAACTATTTACCTTGCATCCACCCATTATTGAAAGAGAGAGAGAGATACATACTGCTAGGTAGAATAATGGGAAATGTCACTTCCAAGATTCTAATGATATATAGCCAGTGTTATGTACTATCTCATGAATTAAAATTATAAGGGCTAGAGACCTGGTATACTAAGGTCCAGTCTAAGTAGATTAGGGTTATTGAAGTCAGAAATGCTCAGATCAATATTCGTGTATTGATAAACCAGTATTCACACTGATTATATCAGCAGGTGGTCAGATTCACATTCATATATTCATATGCCAGTATTCACACTGATTATGTACTCTGACTATGCGCTCAAAGGCGTCCTCCTACCTGCGTACTGCTTTGATTAAACAAAGTCAGCCGATTTCTGACTGAATCCCTAAAGAGTCAACTAAATAATCATTCCATACATATAGCAATTCACAATCAACAAACAGCACACGCTAAGAGTGTAGATACACATTACTCTCAGGTTAGATTCAAATGTGTGGTCTATGTGGGATATTGTGCATACCATCTAATGATAAAATTAATTCAAATGATTTGGCAGGGATACTTAGCTCACTTCTAGCGGGCATTTCAAAACTTGTAATTTACACTGCCCGGGGGTTTGTTGCCATACCGTACGGATTCCCCTAATAGGGGTCTGCATATTAACGCCT
>NC_069509.1:195407785-195462785 GCF_027579735.1 Bombina bombina
AACCTCCTTCCATCAGCAAGGGCATTGAAGATGAAACGTGGCTGGGTCTTTCAGCATGACAATGATCCCAAACACACCACCCGGGCAACGAAGGAGTGGCTTTGTAAGAAGCATTTCAAGGTCCTAGAGTGGCCTAGCCAGTCTCCAGATCTCAACCCCAAAGAAAACCTTTGGAGGGAGTTGAAAGTCCGTGTTGCCCAGCGACAGCCCCAAAACATCACTGCTCTAGAGGAGATCTGCATGCAGGAATGGGCCAACATACCAGCAACAGTGTGTGACAACCTTGTGAAGACTTACAGAAGACGTTTGACCTCTGTCATTGCCAACAAAGGATATATAACAAAGTATTGAGATGAACTTTTGATATTGGCCAAATACTTATTTTCCACCATAATTTGCAAATAAATTATTTCCAAATCAGACAATGTGATTGTCTGGATTTGTTTCCACATTTTGTCTCTCATAGTTGAGGTATACCTATGATGAAAATTACAGGCCTCTCATCTTCTTAAGTGGGAGAAGTTGCACAATTGGTGGCTGACTAAATACTTTTTTGCCCCACTGTATATATATGTATATAGATATTTTTATATTATATATATATATATATATATAAAACATAATTTATGCTTACCTGATAAATTTATTTCTCTTGTGCTGTATCGAGTCCACGGATTCATCCTTACTTGTGGGATATTCTCCTTCCCTACAGGCAAATAGATCACCCACAGCAGAGCTGTCTATATAGCTTCTCCCTTAGCTCCACCCCCCAGTAATTCGACCAAAGGCTAGGAAGAAAAAGGAGAAACTATAGGGTGCAGTGGTGACTGAAAGTTTTAAAATAAAAATATATATGCCTCTCTTAAAAAAACAGGGCGGGCCGTGGACTCGATACATCACAAGAGAAATAAATTTATCAGGTAAGCATAAATTATGTTTTCTCTTGTAAAATGTATCGAGTCCACGGATTCATCCTTACTTGTGGGATACCAATACCAAAGCTTTAGGACACGGATGAAGGGAGGGACAAGACAGGGACCTTAAACGGAAGGCACCACTGCTTGTAGAACCGTTCTCCCAAAAATAGCCTCTGAAGAAGCAAAAGTATCGAATTTGGAAAATTTGGAAAAAGTATGAAGCAAAGACCAAGTCGCCGCCTTACAAATCTGTTCAACAGAAGCCTCATTTTTAAAAGCCCATGTGAAAGCCACAGCTCTAGTAGAATGAGCAGTAATTCTTTCAGGAGGCAACTGTCCAGCAGTCTCATAGGCCAAACGGATGATGCTTTTCAGCCCAAAGGAAAGAGAGGTAGCCGTAGCCCTTTGACCTCTCCGTTTACCAGAATAAACAACAAACAATGAAGATGTTTGACGGAAATCTTTAGTTGCTTGTAAGTAGAACTTTAAAGCACGAACCACATCAAGATTGTGTAACAGACGTTCCTTCTTTGATGAAGGATTAGGACACAGTGAAGGAACAACAATCTCTTGATTGATATTCTTATTAGAAACAACCTTAGGAATAAACCCAGGTTTGGTACGCAAAACCACCTTATCTTCATGGAAAACAAGGTAAGGGGAATCACATTGTAAAGCAGATAGCTCAGAAACTCTTTGAGCCGAAGAGATAGCTACTAAAAACAAAACTTTCCAAGATAGAAGCTTAATATCTATGGAATGCATAGGTTCAAACGGAACCCCTTGAAGAACTTTAAGGACTAAGTTTAGGCTCCAAGGTGGAGTAACAGGCTTAAATACAGGCTTAATTCTGACCAAAGCCTGACTAAATGCTTGAATGTCTGGGACATCTGCCAGACGTTTGTGTAGTAAAATAGACAAAGCAGATATTTGCCCCTTTAGGGAACTAGCTGATAATCCCTTCTCCAAACCTTCTTGGAGAAAAGACAATATTCTAGGAATCCTAATCTTACTCCACGAGTAACCTTTGGATTCACACCAATAAAAATCTTATGATAGATCTTCCTGGTGACAGGCTTTCTAGCCTGAATCAGGGTATCAATGACTGACTCAGAGAAACCACGCTTTGATAGAAACAGGCGTTCAATCTCCAAGCAGTCAGACGCAGAGAAATTAGATTTGGATGCGTGAACGGACATTGGATTAGAAGGTCCCGCCTCATTGGCAGAGTCCCCGGTGGAACCGAGGACATGTCCACTAGGTCTGCATACCAAGTCCTGCGTGGCCACGTAGGTGCTATCTGAATCACCGAAGCTCTCTCCTGCTTGATTCTGGCAACCAGACGTGGGAGGAGAGGAAACGGTGTTAATACATAGGCCAGATTGAAGGACCAAGGCACTGCTAGAGCATCTTTCAGTACCGCCTTGGGATCCCGGGACCTGGACCCGTAACGAGGAAGTTTGGCATTCTGACGGGACGCCATCAGATCCAATTCTGGTGTGCCCCATAGCTGAATCAGCTGGGCAAATACCTCCGGATGGAGTTCCCACTGCCCCGGATGAAAAGTCTGACGACTTAGGAAATCCGCCTCCCAGTTCTCTACTCCTGGATGTGGATTGCTGAGAGATGGCAAGAGTGATCCTCTGCCCATCGGATTATTGATGATTGATATAAGCTGAGGCCACGCCTGAAGCGCATTGAATATCGCTCTCAGTTCTAGAATGTTTATCAGAAGAAGAGATTCCTCCCGAGACCATAAGCCCTGTGCTTTCAGGGAGTTCCAGACTGCACCCCAGCCTAGCAGGCTGGCATCTGTCGTTACAATGAGCCACTCTGGCCTGCGTAAATACATTCCCAGAGACAAGTGGTCCTGAGACAACCACCAGAAGAGAATCTCTGGTCTCCTGGTCCAGATGCAGTTGAGGAGATAAATCTGCATAATCCCCATTCCACTGTTTGAGCATGCATAGTTGCAGTGGTCTGAGGTGTAGGCGGGCAAAAGGAACTATGTCCATTGCCGCTACCATGAGTCCGATTACCTCCATACACTGAGCCACTGATGGCCAAGGAATGGAATGAAGAGCTTGGCAAGTGGTTAAGAGTTTTGATTTTCTGACCTCCGTCAGAAATATTTTCATTTCTACCGAATCTATCAGAGTCCCTAGAAAGGAAACTCTTGTAAGAGGGAAGAGAACTCTTTTTTTATGTTCACCTTCCACCCGTGAGATCTCAGAAAAGCCAACACGATGTCCGTGTGAGACTTGGATAGCTGGAAAGTCGATGCCTGAATTAAGATTTCGTCTAGATAAGGTGCCACTGCTATGTCCCGTGGTCGTAGAACCGCCAGAAGGGACCCTAGCACCTTTGTGAAAATTCTGGGAGCCGTGGCCAACCCGAAGGGAAGGGCCACAAACTGGTAATGCTGGTTTAGAAAGGTGAATCTGAGAAATTGATGATGATTTCTATGAATAGGGATGTGTAGATACGCATCCTTTAAGTCCAAGGTAGTCATATATTGACCCTCCTGGATCAGAGGTAGAATAGTCCGAATAGTCTCCATCTTGAATGATGGAACTTTGAGGAACTTTTTTAGAATTTTGAGATCCAAGATTGGTCTGAAAGTTCCCTCTTTTTTGGGAACCACAAACAGGTTTGAGTAAAACCCTAGCCCCTGTTCCTCTTTTGGGAGTGGGCGGATCACCCCCATGGTATGTAGGTCTTCTACACAGCGTAAGAACGCCTCTCTCTTTGTCTGGTTTAGAGACAATCGAGAAATGTGAAATCTCCCCCTTGGAAGGGAGTCTTTGAATTCCAGAAGATATCCCTGGGACACAATTTCTAAAGCCCAGGGATCGTGAACATCTCTTGCCCAAGCTTGAGCGAAGAGAGAGAGTCTGCCCCCTACTAGATCCGGTCCCGGATCGGGGGCTACCCCTTCATGCTGTCTTAGAGGCAGCTGCAGGCTTCTTGGCCTGTTTACCCTTGTTCCAAGCCTGGTTATGTCTCCAGACTGACCTGGATTGGGCAAAATTCCCCTCTTGCTTTGCAGCAGAGGAAGCTGAAGCGGGACCACTCTTAAAGCTCCGAAAGGAACGAAAATTATTTTGTTTAGTCCTCATCTTATTTGATCTATCCTGAGGGAGGGCATGACCTTTCCCTCCAGTGATGTCTGAAATAATCTCTTTCAGTTCATGCCCGAATAGGGTCTTTCCTTTGAAAAGGATGTTCAAAAGTTTAGATGACATCAGCAGACCAGGACTTAAGCCATAACGCCCTGCGTGCTAAAATGGCAAAACCTGAATTTTTTGCCGCTAATTTAGCCAGTTGAAATGCGGCATCTGTAATAAAAGAATTAGCCAATTTAAGGACCTTAATTCTGTCCATAATCTCCTCTAATGGAGTCTCTATCTGAAGAGCCTCTTCTAGAGCCTCAAACCAGAAAGTAGCTGCAGTAGTTACAGGAACAATGCACGCAATAGGTTGGAGAGAAAAACCCTGATGAACAAAAATTTTCTTCAGGAGACCCTCTAATTTTTTATCCATAGCATCAACTGTCTTCAATAGGTATAGTTGTACGCTTAGTGAAAAAGGGTGTGTGTACAAGCGCTAAGGTAATCCCCAAGCTGTATCCAAACAGAGATCCTAACCAACCTCCAAAAAATATGCACAAGTAGTAAGAAGTGAATACAGCGCCAACAAGAGGCCAAGGGATAAATATACTCACATAGAGATAAAAGAAGATTATTTAATGAACCATGTTAAAAAGCATCAGTAATAAAAGACTATATATAAAAAATGTAAAAAGCACATATAAATAAAATTACAAATACAGGAATATCTTACAGAAGCGGCTCAAAGTGCCAAAGCTGATAATTACAATAAAAACAGAGGTAATAACAGGTGATCAGTGTGAGTGGTACACCAGAATAAGAGTGTATACTAATAAAACAGAATTAGCCTAAGTACAACTGTAGCAAGTGCATCAAGCAAAAAACTAATAAACAAGAATACAAACAATAGATGGCGAACCCTCATTTACTTCTGACTGAGAATCATCTATTGCTCTATTTTTAAGTGCTAATATATCTTTATAGTTTACAGACATATCAGTACAATTGGGACACATTCTAAGAGGGGGTTCCACAATGGCTTCCAAACATATTGAACAAGGATTTCCTTGGTGTCAGACATGTTAAACTGGCTAGTAATGTAACAAGCAAGCTTGGAAAACACTAATCAAAGTAAATAGCACTTAGAATTAAAACGGTACTGTGCCTTTAAGAGAAAAAAAGTTGCACAAATTCTGCAAAACAGTGTAAAAAAGCAGTAAACTTAACAAAATTTTTACAGTAGCATCATAAAGCCGTAGTAACTTTGCACAGCTATGCAAATAAACAATTAACCCCTTAATGACAAAACCGGATTGAAAAAACGTCAAAACCGGTAAAAAGGACTTTCAGCACATTGCCACAGCTCTGCTGTGGCTCCTACCTGCCCTTCAGAACGATTTGTATGGGAAAAAAACATAATTTATGCTTACCTGATAAATTTATTTCTCTTGTAGTGTATCCAGTCCATGGATCATCCATTACTTGTGGGATATTCTCCTTCCCAACAGGAAGTTGCAAGAGGATCACCCACAGCAGAGCTGCTATATAGCTCCTCCCCTCACTGCCATATCCAGTCATTCGACCGAAACAAGCCAAGAAAGGAAAAACCATAGGGTGCAGTGGTGACTGTAGTTTAATTAAAATTTAGACCTGCCTGAAAAGGACAGGGCGGGCCGTGGACTGGATACACCACAAGAGAAATACATTTATCAGGTAAGCATAAATTATGTTTTCTCTTGTTAAGTGTATCCAGTCCACGGATCATCCATTACTTGTGGGGTACCAATACCAAAGCTAAAGTACACGGATGATGGGAGGGACAAGGCAGGAACTTAAACGGAAGGAACCACTGCCTGTAGAACCTCTCTTCCAAAAACAGCCTCCGAAGAAGCAAAAGTATCAAATTTGGAAAATTTGGAAAAAGTATGAAGCGAAGACCAAGTTGCAGCCTTGCAAATCTGTTCAACAGAGGCCTCATTTTTTAAGGCCCAGGTGGAAGCCACAGCTCTAGTAGAATGAGCTGTAATCCTTTCAGGAGGCTGCTGTCCAGCAGTCTCATAGGCTACACGGATTATACTCCGAAGCCAAAAAGAAAGAGAGGTTGCCGAGGCCTTCTGACCTCTCCTCTGTCCAGAGTAAACAACAAACCGGTTAGATGTTTGGCGAAAATCTTTAGTAGCCTGTAAGTAAAACTTCAAGGCACGGACTATGTCTAGATTATGCAAAAGACATTCCTTCTTTGAAGAAGGATTAGGACATAATGATGGAACAACAATCTCTTGATTGATATTCTTGTTAGAAACCACCTTAGGTAAAAACCCAGGTTTTGTACGCAGAACAACTTTATCTGAATGAAAGATCAGATAAAGAGAATCACAATGTAAGGCAGATAACTCCGAGACTCTTCGAGCCGAGGAAATAGCCATCAGAAAAAGAACTTTCCATGAAAGAAGTTTGATATCAATAGAATGAAGGGGTTCAAACGGAACCCCTTGAAGAACTTTAAGAACCAAGTTTAAGCTCCATGGAGGAGCAACAGGTTTAAACACAGGCTTAATTCTAACTAAATGCCTGAACGTCTGGAACTTCTGCCAGACGCTTGTGTAAAAGAATAGACAGAGCAGAAATCTGTCCCTTTAAAGAACTAGCTGATAATCCTTTGTCCAAACCCTCTTGGAGGAAGGACAATATCCTAGGAATCCTAACCCTACTCCATGAGTAATTCTTGGATTCACACCAATGAAGATATTTACGCCATATCTTGTGGTAAATTTTCCTGGTGACAGGCTTTCGTGCCTGTATTAAGGTATCAATTACTGACTCGGAGAAGCCACGCTTTGATAGGATCAAGCGTTCAATCTCCATGCAGTCAGTCTCAGAGAAAGTAGATTCGGATGATTGAAAGGACCTTGTATTAGAAGGTCTTGTCTCAGAGGCAGAGTCCATGGTGGAAAGGATGGCATGTCCACTAGGTCTGCATACCAGGTCCTGCGTGGCCACGCAGGCGCTATCAATATCACCAATGCTCTTTCCTGTTTGATTTTGGCAATCAGACGAGGGAGCAGAGGAAACGGTGGACACACATAAGCCAGGTTGAAGAACCAAGGCGCTGCTAGAGCATCTATCAGTGCCACTTCTGGGTCCCTGGACCTGGATCCGTAACAAGGAAGCTGACAGGTGGCAAGAGTGAGTCTCTGCCCAGCGAATTATCTTGGAGACTTCTGACATCGCTAGGGAACTCCTGGTTCCCCCTTGATGGTTGATGTAAGCCACAGTCGTGATGTTGTCCGACTGAAATCTGATGAACCTCAGTGTTGCTAGCTGAGGCCAAGCCAGAAGAGCATTGAATATTGCTCTTAACTCCAGAATATTTATTGGGAGGAGTTTCTACTCCTGAGTCCATGAACCCTGAGAGCCTTCAGGGAGTTCCAGACTGCACCCCAACCTAAAAGGCTGGCATCTGTTGTTACAATTGTCCAATCTGGTCTGCGAAAGGTCATACCCTTGGACAGATGGGCCTGAGATAACCACCAGAGAAGAGAATCTCTGGTTTCCTGATCCAGATTTAGTAGAGGGGACAAATCTGTGTAATCCCCATTCCACTGACTGAGCATGCATAATTGCAGCGGTCTGAGATGCAGGCGCGAATGGCACTATGTCCATCGCCGCTACCATTAAGCCGATTACTTCCATGCACTGAGCCACCGTGGGGCGTGGAATGGAGTGAAGAACACGGCATGCATTTAGAAGTTTTGATAACCTGGACTCCGTCAGGTAAATTTTCATTTCTACAGAATCTATTAGAGTCCCTAGGAAGGAAACCCTTGTGAGAGGAGATAGAGAACTCTTTTCTTCGTTCACTTTCCACCCATGAGACCTCAGGAATGCCAGAACTATCTCTGTATGAGATTTGGCAATTTGAAAGCTTGACGCCTGTATCAGGATGTCGTCCAGGTAAGGAGCCACCGCTATGCCTCGCGGTCTTAGGACCGCCAGAAGTGAGCCCAGAACCTTTGTAAAAATTCTTGGGGCTGTAGCCAACCCGAATGGAAGAGCTACAAATTGGTAATGCCTGTCTAGAAAGGCAAACCTCAGGAACTGATGATGATTCTTGTGAATCGGAATGTGAAGGTAGGCATCCTTTAAGTCCACTGTGGTCATGTACTGACCCTCTTTGATCATGGGTAAAATGGTTCAAATAGTTTCCATCTTGAATGACGGAACTCTGAGGAATTTGTTTAGGATCTTTAAATCCAAAATTGGTCTGAAGGTTCCCTCTTTTTTGGGAACCACAAACAGATTTGAATAAAACCCCTGTCCTTGTTCCGTCCGCGGAACTGGATGGATCACTCCCATTACAAGGAGATCTTGTACGCAGCTTAGGAATGCCTCTTTCTTTATTTAGTTTGCAGATAATCTTGAAAGGTGAAATCTCCCTTGTGGAGGAGAAGCTTTGAAGTCCAGAAGATATCCCTGAGATATGATCTCCAACGCCCAGGGATCCTGAACATCTCTTGCCCACGCCTGGGCGAAGAGAGAGAGTCTGCCCCCTACTAGATCCGTTGTTGGATAGGGGGCCGCTCCTTCATGCTGTCTTAGAGGCAGCAGCAGGCTTTCTGGCCTGCTTGCCCTTGTTACAGGACTGGTTAGGTTTCCTGGCCTGCTTGCCCTTGTTCCAGGACTGGTTAGGTTTCCAGGCCTGCTTGGATTGAGCAAAAGTTCCCTCTTGTTTTGAAGCAGAGGAAGTTGATGCTGCACCTGCCTTGAAATTTCGAAAGGCACGAAAATTAGACTGTTTGGCCTTTAATTTGGCCCTGTCCTGAGGAAGGGTATGACCCTTACCTCCAGTAATGTCAGCAATAATTTCTTTCAAACCAGGCCCGAATAAGGTCTGCCCCTTGAAAGGAATGTTGAGTAATTTAGACTTTGAAGTCACATCAGATGACCAGGATTTGAGCCATAGCGCCCTACGCGCCTGGATGGTGAATCCGGAATTCTTAGCCGTTAGTTTAGTCAAATGAACAATGGCATCAGAAACAAATGAGTTAGCTAGCTTAAGAGTTCTAAGCTTGTCAACAATTTCAGTCAATGGAGCTGTATGGATGGCCTCTTCCAGGGCCTCAAACCAGAATGCCGCCGCAGCAGTGACAGGCGCAATGCATGCAAGGGGCTGTAAAATAAAACCTTGTTGAATAAACATTTTCTTAAGGTAACCCTCTAATTTTTTATCCATTGGATCTGAAAAAGCACAACTGTCCTCAACCGGGATAGTGGTACGCTTTGCTAAAGTAGAAACTGCTCCCTCCACCTTAGGGACTGTCTGCCATAAGTCCCGTGTAGTGGCATCTATTGGAAACATTTTTCTAAATATAGGAGGTGGGGAAAAGGGCACACCGGGCCTATCCCACTCCTTACTAATAATTTCTGTAAGCCTTTTAGGTATTGGAAAAACATCAGTACTCACCGGCACTGCATAGTATTTATCCAGCCTACACAATTACTCTGGCACTGTAATTGTGTCACAGTCATTCAGAGCAGCTAATACCTCCCCAAGCAATACACGGAGGTTCTCAAGCTTAAATTTAAAATTAGAAATCTCTGAATCAGGTCTCCCCAATTCAGAGACGTCACCCACAGACTGAAGCTCTCCGTCCTCAGGTTCTGCATATTGTGACGCAGTATCAGACATGGCTCTTACAGCATCTACGCGCTCTGTATCTTGTCTAACCCCAGAGCTATCGCGCTTGCCTCTCAATTCAGGCAATCTGGATAATACCTCTGACAGGGTATTATTCATGATTGCAGCCATGTCCTGCAAAGTAATCGCTATGGGCGTCCCTGATGTACTTGGCGCCATATTAGCGTGCGTCCCTTGAGCGGGAGGCAAAGGGTCCGACACGTGGGGAGAGTTAGTCGGCATAACTTCCCCCTCGACAGACCCCTCTGGTGACAATTCTTTTATAGATAAAGACTGATCTTTACTGTTTAAGGTGAAATCAATACATTTAGTACACATTCTCCTATGGGGCTCCACCATGGCTTTTAAACATAATGAACAAGTATCCTCTGTTTCAGACATGTTTGTACAGACTAGCAATGAGACTAGCAAGCTTGGAAAATACTTTAAAGCAAATTAACAAGCAATATAAAAAACGTTACTGTGCCTTTAAGAGAAACAAATTTTGACAAAATTTGAAATAACAGTGAAAAAAGGCAGTTACACTAACGAAATTTTTACAGTGTATGTAACAAGTCAGCAGAGCATTGCACCCACTTTCAAATGGATGATTAACCCCTTAATACCAAAAAACGGAATAATAAATGACAAAAACGTTTTTTAAACACAGTCACAACAACTACCACGGTCTACTGTGGTTGTTACCCTCCTCAAACACGACTTTGAAGCCTTTTGAGCCCTTCAGAGATGTCCTGTATCATGCAGAAGGAAGCTGAGTGTCTCAGTCTGTAATTCTAGCTGTAGGCCCCTCCCATTCATATTACAACAGTGGAAAGCCTCAGGAAACTGTTTCTAGGCAAAAATCAAGCCAGCCATGTGGAAAAAAACTAGGCCCCAATAAGTTTTGTCACCAAACATATATAACAACGATTAACATGCCAGCAAACGTTTTATATTACACTTTTATAAGAGTATGTATCTCTGTTAATAAGCCTGATACCAGTCGCTATCACTGCATTTAAGGCTTAACTTACATTAATCCGGTATCAGCAGCATTTTTCTAGCAAATTCCATCCCTAGAAATATATTAACTGCACATACCTTATTGCAGGAAAACCTGCACGCCATTCCCCCTCTGAAGTTACCTCACTCCTCAGAATATGTGAGAACGGCAGTGGATCTTAGTTACTTCTGCTAAGCTCATAGAAATCACAGGCAGATTCTTCTTCTAATGCTGCCTGAGATGAAACAGTACACTCCGGTACCATTTAAAAATAACAAACTTTTGATTGAAGTTAAAAAACTAACTATAATACACCACTCTCCTCTTACTACGTCCATCTTTGTTGAGAGTTGCAAGAGAATGACGGGATATGGCAGTGAGGGGAGGAGCTATATAGCAGCTCTGCTGTGGGTGATCCTCTTGCAACTTCCTGTTGGGAAGGAGAATATCCCACAAGTAATGGATGATCCGTGGACTGGATACACTTAACAAGAGAAACTTCTTTTACAGCCCTCAAACACAGCAGGGACCTCTGGAAAAGCAGATAGATGTCTCAGAGGAAAAGAAACTGCGCAACTGAGGCGCGAAAATAGGCCCCTCCCACCTCACTCGATGTTTTGAGGCCTATCAGAAAAACACCAGAGTGTCTCTAAATTAACCATGTGGGTTAAAAAAAAACAAAAACAAGCCACAATGACCCCTTTAGTCCCTTCAAAAAAATGTTATAATTGCATCATTTACTGAATAAACAAAAACGTTTTTCCCTAACGGTGTCACCAGTAACTAATGAGCCCTTCATGCAAGCTGAAATTCCTATCCAAGTGTCTGAATACAGCTTACCCTTCGCTCATGGGAATATTGCCAGCCTTTTCTAGAAATAACACAGTCTGTCTAGAAAAAAAATAGACTGAACATACCTTAATGCAGTTTAGCCTGTAAACCGTTCCCCCAACTGAAGTTTTCCTGTACTCTTCAGCCCTTGTGAGAACAGCAGTGGATCTTAGTTACAAAGTGCTAAGATCATCATCCTCCTTGCAGAAATCTTCATCCCTTTTCTGCCAGAGAGTAAATAGTACACACCGGTACCATTTAAAATAACCAACTTTTGCTTGAGAAATAAAAACCTAACATTTTTGTCACCACACTCGCTCTGCCCTTCCTAGTACTTAGAGTAGGCAAAGAGAATGACTGGGGGGTGGAGCTAAGGGAGGAGCTATATAGACAGCTCTGCTGTGGGTGCTCTCTTTGCCACTTCCTGTAGGGAAGGAGAATACCCCACAAGTAAGGATGAATCCGTGGACTCGATACATCTTACAAGAGAAATGCAGAAAATCTAATGCGCTTATGTACTGGCCAAAATGTTATTTCTATATGTAAAAGGAAGGATAAACCTAAAAAAAAAAAAAAGACTTTTTTCCCCCCCACTAGCGCACTTGTGGGTAATTTAAATATATGCTTATATTAATGTAAAATGGTTACACACAATAAAATGATGAAATACAATCTTAATATTTATGTTAGAGATATATTGACAGGTTGTTACTATTATCTTAATTTCAATAGAAGGTCCCCATAAAGAGCACAGTACCTTTAGATTGTATTACCAGTGATTGAATTCTGGCAATGAAAATTTTAAATGGTTGTCCTTATTAGTATTCAAAGTTCACACAATAAACTTGGTTGAAAGCAATATCCTTTAGGATCCCTGTGCCTTTGTAGTGCAGCCTTGTTCCAGCCGGAAATTCCACCAATCTTAGCTCAGACTTTGTCACATAGAAAAGAAAAACAGGCGCACAAGGCACGATTCAAGTGAAAGATTTCATAACACACGCAAGTGAAAATGCACTTACTAGATAAAAACAAATCGCTATACGATCACTGATCAGGGACTGAGAATACACACCCTTTCTCACCATTGGCCCATTAGCACACACCTTCATTTGGATTGCCCATTTCGCCTTTAAAGTAAAAAGGCGCATTCTCAGAGACATCCGTTATTCATCTAGCCTTTGAAAAAGCCCGACCGGAGTTCGGGGGAAACGCGTCAGGCCAGTGGTCACATCATTTAGCGTCTGTTGGAAAGCAGCAAACCTTTTTGTCACACGAGCTTGTCAAGCAGTTGGGTAAAAGGATCTGGATTACTTTTGCCTGTAGCAACTTGTAACCAGCTGAAAGGAGGCTGACCATCTTTGCCGGTGTGGTGAAAGGAGCTGTAAACCCTGAATGACACATCTGAATGCCCGTTATTTGTTTTTATATAGTAAATGCATTTTCACTTGCGTGTGTTATATTTCCAATAAATCTTTCACTTGAATCGTGCCTTGAGCGCCTGTTTTTATATATATATATATATATATATATACACACAACAAATCCAGCGCACCCGGTACCAGTGAGACTCAACACAGAAAGTGAATGCAAGGTAGAAGGTAGATACCTGTTTATTTAGAACATGTTAGGAATGCTTCATAAGCCATATATTTAAAAAAAAAAGCAAAGATGGTCACTGAGGATGATTATGTAGCAACGTAAGGAAACGCGTTTGACCATTCTTATTCCCTGTCCTGCTGCCTGTCTTTTGCTGTTAACGTGTTGGAGATTTTGCCTTTTTTTGAAATATATGGCTTATGAAGCATTCCTAACATGTTCTAAATAAACAGGTATCTACCTTGCATTCACTTTCTGTGTTGAGTCTCACTGCTACCGGGTGCGCTGGATTTGTTGCTTTTGTTACTGTCAGTGAGCGTGGATGGAGCGCTCTGTTTTCCCTTGCACCGGAGCAGCTGAGTGAATGTGTACACGTCACCACGGACGTCAAGCAAGAGGGTGTGTATACTACGTGAAGAGCGTCACGTGATCGGACACACACGCTGTTATTGTTTGAGCGCTTCCCTAAGCTGCAAGTGATTTTTTATATATATATATATATATATATATATATATATATATATATATATATATATATACACATACATACACATACATACATACATACACATATACATCGCATGTGGCCAAATGGGACAAGCCCAGGTACCACGTCTCGAATCCAAACAAACTGGGAACAAGGGAAGGGTGCACAGGAATATGTAATCACCCTAGACATATACAAAACACGGAAGGGTGTTGTATTAATTTGTTTTGTAATTTTCCCTATGGTTCTTGCACCCAGACCGGTCTGGGGTTAACTGCCTGCGACTCTGGGGACAGCACAGCTTCCTGTGAGTGCCGGTGAGCACCCAGGGCTGAGCATGTTGCAGGGTCATGGGATGTGTACCCAGTCCGGTATGAGAGTGCAGTCCCCTTCCGTGTTTTGTATATGTCTAGGGTGATTACATAAGCGTGTGTGTGTGTATTATATATAAATTATGCATGTATGCGCACACACGCACAGTAAGCATCATCAGCTTTATCCCTGCACTGTAAAGTATCTGCATACACAATGTTAAAGGCACAGTTAACACCTTGAGATTTTTTTTAATCACTGCAGCAGACTGACCAACAGTTTTGTATGATGGTCTCAGATGGTTGTGTAAAGAATTTTTCCTGTTACTAAGTGTGATTTAAACAATGTATCTGCCAGTCCCCTCGGTATTGTGCACAATAACCCAGTGGTACGTGGGAGCGGACCCATCACTGTGGTTGTTCTAGGATACATTATTTGCAAGCTATTTGAATGCTGATGCTAACGCTTTGCTTTCTTCCCAAACACGATTCATTCCCTGTACAGACCGAGTATTGAGAGCTCCTGAATGCTGGTTCTGTCCACACAACGTGACGCATACAAGGCTTACACAATCAATTATCTGCAGGAAACACTGCGGCCGTCCCCATGGCAACATGGTCTATCACTAAATACGTTGGTTTTACTTGAGAAACAGTACAGATTAGTCATGTAAAGCCACTAATGTTATCAGAGGCTCAGGGGGCAGGCCAATTGCTTAGCAACACTTGTACAGACCTTTCAGGCAACTTGACAAGCTCTTCAGTAAATTCTATTTAACACAGCCGTGCAGGAGCTTGCACAGAAGAGAACAGACCGCTCCCTGTAATTGCAGAGAGGCCAGGAGAGGGGTAACGTGCACAGACCTGAGCTTTCCCTCACACACAGCTGAAGCTACTGGTCATGTAATCAGCGCCAGAGGACTGCGTTAGGCAGATCTTCTGCAGGTCGGTGCACTTTATAATGTGTAGTCAGTGCAATTACCGTAGTTCATGTAGGGAAGCACCAAAATTTTGTCCGAAAATGGCATTTTTGGTTATTTGGTTTTTTTTGCCTGTTAATATCTGCAAAATTATTGTGTAGCGTATTTCAAATTTGATGCCAGCCTAGAACTGCTGTTTGAGTTCATTTCTTGATTTGCTGTTTTGCATATAATAATAGTTTTCTAGGACTATATTTGGATAATTGGTAAAAAAAAAAAAAAAAAAAAAAAACTTAAATCTGATTATTACACAGAACTAAATAAAGAATAATACAGTATATTGATATTTAACATTGTTTTAAGTAGGGATGCACTGAAATTTCGGTCGCAGAAATATTTTGGCCGAAAATTGTATACTTTTTTGTTTTTTTTCCTGGTTTTTTTTTCTTGGTAAAATTATTGTGTAGCATATTATTGTTTTAAAAAAAAAAAATTTGTCCATTTTTAATGTGTTACTTTCAATAAAAGTGTGGTTATTTTATTGCCTTGCAGTTTTTCAATTAGATTTATTCAGTCTAATTAAGCAAATAAAAAAAAAAAAATATATTTGGCGGGGATAAAAAAAACAACATTTTCAGTTTCGGCCAAGTGCATCCTGGATTTTTGGTTTTGGTCCAGAATTTCCATTTCGGTGCATCACTAATTTCATGTCAGAGCAAACTTCCGCAACATCACTGGTCTGTATACAGTCTATAGGCTGCAGTGAGTATGGTGCGTGCACAGGGGACACACCTGGGAGATACCTATGGGATATTTACATCTTTATGTATTTACAGCCAGCTAAAGCAAACAAAGCTGAGAGAATCCAAAAACTCCCAAAAGGCTGATAAATAAGTCTGTATTACTGAAGCATACACATGCTACCTAGCACATGGCAAATAATAAAACGGCTGCACACTAGAGAACAGAGCCACCTTTTGTAACATTTACTTATCACTTCTAACATTGCATAGAACAAAAAACAAATAAAAAAACACAGAAATAGTGTCTAAAATGTCATAAATGATTATGTATTGTGTTGTGGAAATGTCGTGTAACCTAAAGGGACAATGTAATGGACATTTGCATATTTCATTTTTGTGTAACGGACATTATACACTAATTGTCATATAACTGCATGTAACAGACACTACTATACAGAATATGTACAGATACTGATATAAATATACAGTATACACTAATTACATATAACTGCATGTAACAGACACTACTATACAGAATATGTACAGATACTGATATAAATATACAGTATACACTAATTACATATAACTGCATGTAATAGACACTACTATACAGAATATGTACAGATACTGATATAAATATACAGTATACACTAATTACATATAACTGCATGTAATAGACACTACTATACAGAATATGTACAGATACTGATATAAATATACAGTATACACTAATTGTCATATAACTGCATGTAATAGACACTACTATACAGAATATGTACAGATACTGATATAAATATACAGTATACACTAATTGTCATATAACTGCATGTAATAGACACTACTATACAGAATATGTACAGATACTGATATAAATATACAGTATACACTAATTACATATAACTGCATGTAATAGGCACTACTATACAGAATATGTACAGATACTGATATAAATATACAGTATACACTAATTACATATAACTGCATGTAATAGGCACTACTATACAGAATATGTACAGATACTGATATAAATATACAGTATACACTAATTGTCATATAACTGCATGTAATAGACACTACTATACAGAATATGTACAGATACTGATATAAATATACAGTATACACTAATTACATATAACTGCATGTAATAGACACTACTATACAGAATATGTACAGATACTGATATAAATATACAGTATACACTAATTACATATAACTGTATATAACAGACACTACTATACAGAATATGTACAGATACTGATATAAATATACAGTATACACTAATTGTCATATAACTGCATGTAATAGACACTACTATACAGAATATGTACAGATACTGATATAAATATACAGTATACACTAATTGTCATATAACTGTATGTAATAGACACTACTATAAAGAATAATATGCAGATACAGATATAAAAATACAGTATAAACTGTTTAAAAACTTACTTAGAAGCTCCCAATTTACCTCTGTTAATGAGATAAACCTGGGACAACCACTGAAAGGGACGGATAGCAGAACCTCCCCCTCCCCTGCATATGAAAAGACAGAAGCAGTCTGAAGTCTGTATACATCAGAATACATATAAAACTTTAGGGCTTGGTTAGGAGTCTGAAAATCAGCACAATGTTATTTAAAAATAAGCAAAACTATAAATTTTTAGGAAAACACTCCAAAAACACACACAGTGTATAATGTCCCTTTAAGCCAAGAACATAAAAGAGCTATTATTTTTTTCCTTTTGGTCTTAAAGTGAAGGTAAAGTTACCTTGATGACGATCTCAAATATTCTTCTTTGTTCCAAATTAATATGAGTTTAATTTTTTTTAAACTGATTGTAAATAAAGTAATCAGCATTTTAACGCCGCTTTTGCCGGTCTGCAAATTCAACCTGTTTTTTATTATTTTTTTCTGTCACGATCACGTGTTTATATTATCCGATTGAAAATCTGGCCGTTAGGCAGCCGTCAATCAGCCTAGTTGATGTACTGCGCATGCGCCACAATTTATTTTGGCATCTCTGAATTCCCGTTTCGCGCATGCGTACTTGTTTGATTTCGGAATTCCCATATTAAAAGATAAAATTAGAGCGAGCTACATGTATTGTATTTATAATTATTGCTTGAATAGGATATGCAGGAAATGAATGGAACGGGTAGACAATCGCAAGTATGCGGCTGATATCTGACAGTATAGTACTTCACTGACTGCTATGTATCAACGGCAATTGGCGCATGTGCAGTTGTAAACAACTTTGTGAACGGGCTTTGGAGAGGCAAAGAGAGCGGGTGAGACCACTGAAGACGTCACACTGAGGATTACAAGGAAGTAGCGGGTGGGAGGAGTCGGTGCAGACTCCTAGAATATTAGTTATGTATTTTATAAACCTCTTCCTTTGTCATTAAGTTATAGCTGGACCTGAAATTGTACATAGTATCACCATTTTTTTTTCATCTCATAAAGTATATTATTAATATTACAATTAAATGTATTTATAAAACTCAAACAAATTCTAAAGCACATGTCAAAACAATATAATATAGAGCAACATTCAGAGTACGTGTTGGCTAGGTGATAGAAAACCTAAATAGGCTGAATGTCCGCAGAAACGGTCATTTACTATTGGTGAACTGGGGTGTACACGCTAAGATGTCCACTAAATGCAAAACAAGTATGTGCATAAACCCAGCGTGCTCAAACAGCAAGAGACATATCAGTGAAAACCTCCACAAGGCAACACAAGTCCTTCCTTAGTATATATTTTCCACGTTTTAAAAAAAATAAAACAGAATTTATGTTTACCTGATAAATTACTTTCTCCAATGGTGTGTCCGGTCCACGGCGTCATCCTTACTTGTGGGATATTCTCTTCCCCAACAGGAAATGGCAAAGAGCCCAGCAAAGCTGGTCACATGATCCCTCCTAGGCTCCGCCTACCCCAGTCATTCGACCGACGTTAAGGAGGAATATTTGCATAGGAGAAACCATATGATACCGTGGTGACTGTAGTTAAAGAAAATAAATTATCAGACCTGATTAAAAAACCAGGGCGGGCCGTGGACCGGACACACCGTTGGAGAAAGTAATTTATCAGGTAAACATAAATTCTGTTTTCTCCAACATAGGTGTGTCCGGTCCACGGCGTCATCCTTACTTGTGGGAACCAATACCAAAGCTTTAGGACACGGATGAAGGGAGGGAGCAAATCAGGTCACCTAAATGGAAGGCACCACGGCTTGCAAAACCTTTCTCCCAAAAATAGCCTCAGAAGAAGCAAAAGTATCAAACTTGTAAAATTTGGTAAAAGTGTGCAGTGAAGACCAAGTCGCTGCCCTACATATCTGATCAACAGAAGCCTCGTTCTTGAAGGCCCATGTGGAAGCCACAGCCCTAGTGGAATGAGCTGTGATTCTTTCAGGAGGCTGCCGTCCGGCAGTCACATAAGCCAATCTGATGATGCTTTTAATCCAAAAAGAGAGAGAGGTAGAAGTTGCTTTTTGACCTCTCCTTTTACCAGAATAAACAACAAACAAGGAAGATGTTTGTCTAAAATCCTTTGTAGCATCTAAATAGAATTTTAGAGCGCGAACAACATCCAAATTGTGCAACAAACGTTCCTTCTTCGAAACTGGTTTCGGACACAAAGAAGGTACGACTATCTCCTGGGTTAATGTTTTTGTTAGAAACAACTTTTGGAAGAAAACCAGGTTTAGTACGTAAAACCACCTTATCTGCATGGAACACCAGATAAGGAGGAGAACACTGCAGAGCAGATAATTCTGAAACTCTTCTAGCAGAAGAAATTGCAACCAAAAACAAAACTTTCCAAGATAATAACTTAATATCAACGGAATGTAAGGGTTCAAACGGAACCCCCTGAAGAACTGAAAGAACTAAGTTGAGACTCCAAGGAGGAGTCAAAGGTCTGTAAACAGGCTTGATTCTAACCAGAGCCTGAACAAAGGCTTGAACATCTGGCACAGCTGCCAGCTTTTTGTGAAGTAACACAGACAAGGCAGAAATCTGTCCCTTCAAGGAACTTGCAGATAATCCTTTCTCCAATCCTTCTTGAAGAAAGGATAGAATCTTAGGAATCTTTACCTTGTCCCAAGGGAATCCTTTAGATTCACACCAACAGATATATTTTTTCCATATTTTGTGGTAAATTTTTCTAGTTACAGGCTTTCTGGCCTGAACAAGAGTATCAATAACAGAATCTGAGAACCCTCGTTTTGATAAGATCAAGCGTTCAATCTCCAAGCAGTCAGCTGGAGTGAGATCAGATTCGGATGTTCGAACGGACCTTGAACAAGAAGGTCTCGTCTCAAAGGTAGCTTCCATGGTGGAGCCGATGACATATTCACCAGATCTGCTTACCAAGTCCTGCGTGGCCACGCAGGAGCTATCAAGATCACCGACGCCCTCTCTTGATTGATCCTGGCTACCAGCCTGGGGATGAGAGGAAACGGCGGGAATACATAAGCTAGTTTGAAGGTCCAAGGTGCTACTAGTGCATCTACTAGAGTCGCCTTGGGATCCCTGGATCTGGACCCGTAGCAAGGAACCTTGAAGTTCTGACGAGAGGCCATCAGATCCATGTCTGGAATGCCCCACAGTTGAGTAATTTGGGCAAAGATTTCCGGATGGAGTTCCCACTCCCCCGGATGTAATGTCTGACGACTCAGAAAATCCGCTTCCCAATTTTCCACTCCTGGGATGTGGATTGCAGATAGGTGGCAGGAGTGAGTCTCCGCCCATTGAATGATTTTGGTCACTTCTTCCATCGCCAGGGAACTCCTTGTTCCCCCCTGATGGTTGATGTACGCAACAGTCGTCATGTTGTCTGATTGAAACCGTATGAACTTGGCCTTTGCTAGCTGAGGCCAAGCCTTGAGAGCATTGAATATCGCTCTCAGTTCCAGAATATTTATCGGTAGAAGAGATTCTTCCCGAGACCAAAGACCCTGAGCTTTCAGGGGTCCCCAGACCGCGCCCCAGCCCATCAGACTGGCGTCGGTCGTGACAATGACCCACTCTGGTCTGCGGAAGGTCATCCCTTGTGACAGGTTGTCCAGGGACAGCCACCAACGGAGTGAGTCTCTGGTCCTCTGATTTACTTGTATCTTCGGAGACAAGTCTGTATAGTCCCCATTCCACTGACTGAGCATGCACAGTTGTAATGGTCTTAGATGAATGCGCGCAAAAGGAACTATGTCCATTGCCGCTACCATCAAACCTATTACTTCCATGCACTGCGCTATGGAAGGAAGAGGAACGGAATGAAGTGTTTGACAAGAGTTTAGAAGTTTTGTTTTTCTGGCCTCTGTCAGAAAAATCCTCATTTCTAAGGAGTCTATTATTGTTCCCAAGAAGGGAACCCTTGTCGACGGAGATAGAGAACTCTTTTCCACGTTCACTTTCCATCCGTGAGATCTGAGAAAGGCCAGGACTATGTCCGTGTGAGCCTTTGCTTGAGGAAGGGACGACGCTTGAATCAGAATGTCGTCCAAGTAAGGAACTACAGCAATGCCCCTTGGTCTTAGTACCGCTAGAAGGGACCCTAGTACCTTTGTGAAAATCCTTGGAGCAGTGGCTAATCCGAAATGAAGCGCCACGAACTGGTAATGCTTGTCCAGGAATGCGAACCTTAGGAACCGATGATGTTCCTTGTGGATAGGAATATGTAGATACGCATCCTTTAAATCCACCGTGGTCATGAATTGACCTTCCTGGATGGAAGGAAGAATTGTTCGAATGGTTTCCATTTTGAACGATGGAACCTTGAGAAACTTGTTTAAGATCTTGAGATCTAAGATTGGTCTGAACGTTCCCTCTTTTTTGGGAACTATGAACAGATTGGAGTAGAACCCCATCCCTTGTTCTCCTAATGGAACAGGATGAATCACTCCCATTTTTAACAGGTCTTCTACACAATGTAAGAATGCCTGTCTCTTTATATGGTCTGAAGACAATTGAGACCTGTGGAACCTCCCCCTTGGGGGAAGCCCCTTGAATTCCAGAAGATAACCTTGGGAGACTATTTCTAGTGCCCAAGGATCCAGAACATCTCTTGCCCAAGCCTGAGCAAAGAGAGAGAGTCTGCCCCCCACCAGATCCGGTCCCGGATCGGGGGCCAACATTTCATGCTGTCTTGGTAGCAGTGGCAGGTTTCTTGGCCTGCTTTCCCTTGTTCCAGCCTTGCATTGGTCTCCAGGCTGGCTTGGCTTGAGAAGTATTACCCTCTTGCTTAGAGGACGTAGCACTTGGGGCTGGTCCGTTTCTACGAAAGGGACGAAAATTAGGTTTATTTTTGGCCTTGAAAGACCTATCCTGAGGAAGGGCGTGGCCCTTACCCCCAGTGATATCAGAGATAATCTCTTTCAAGTCAGGGCCAAACAGCGTTTTCCCCTTGAAAGGAATGTTAAGTAATTTGTTCTTGGAAGACGCATCCGCTGACCAAGATTTCAACCAAAGCGCTCTGCGCGCCACAATAGCAAACCCAGAATTTTTCGCCGCTAACCTAGCCAATTGCAAAGTGGCGTCTAGGGTGAAAGAATTGGCCAATTTGAGAGCACGGATTCTGTCCATAATCTCCTCATAAGGAGGAGAATCACTATCGATCGCCTTTACTAGCTCATCGAACCAGAAACACGCGGCTGTAGTGACAGGGACAATGCATGAAATTGGTTGTAGAAGATAACCTTGCTGAACAAACATCTTTTTAAGCAAACCTTCTAATTTTTTATCCATAGGATCTTTGAAAGCACAACTATCTTCTATGGGTATAGTGGTGCGTTTGTTTAAAGTAGAAACCGCTCCCTCGACCTTGGGGACTGTCTGCCATAAGTCCTTTCTGGGGTCGACCATAGGAAACAATTTTTTAAATATGGGGGGAGGGACGAAAGGTATACCGGGCCTTTCCCATTCTTTATTTACAATGTCCGCCACCCGCTTGGGTATAGGAAAAGCTTCTGGGAGCCCCGGGACCTCTAGGAACTTGTCCATTTTACATAGTTTCTCTGGGATGATCAAATTCTCACAATCATCCAGAGTGGATAATACCTCCTTAAGCAGAGCGCGGAGATGTTCCAACTTAAATTTAAATGTAATCACATCGGGTTCAGCTTGTTGAGAAATTTTCCCTGAATCTGAAATTTCTCCCTCAGACAAAACCTCCCTGGCCCCCTCAGACTGGTGTAGGGGCATTTCAGAACCATTATCATCAGCGTCCCCATGCTCTTCAGTATCTAAAACAGAGCAGTCGCGCTTGCGCTGATAAGTGGGCATTTTGGCTAAAATGTTTTTGATAGAATTATCCATTACAGCCGTTAATTGTTGCATAGTAAGGAGTATTGGCGCGCTAGATGTACTAGGGGCCTCCTGAGTGGGCAAGACTGGTGTAGACGAAGGAGGGAATGATGCAGTACCATGCTTACTCCCCTCACTTGAGGAATCATCTTGGGCATCATTTTCAGTGTCACATAAATCACATCTATTTAAATGAGAAGGAACCTTGGCTTCCCCACATTCAGAACACAGTCTATCTGGTAGTTCAGACATGTTAAACAGGCATAAACTTGATAACAAAGTACAAAAAACGTTTTAAAATAAAACCGTTACTGTCACTTTAAATTTTAAACTGAACACACTTTATTACTGCAATTGCGAAAAAGTATGAAGGAATTGTTCAAAATTCACCAAAATTTCACCACAGTGTCTTAAAGCCTTAAAAGTATTGCACACCAAATTTGGAAGCTTTAACCCTTAAAATAACGGAACCGGAGCCGTTTTTATCTTTAACCCCTTTACAGTCCCTGGTATCTGCTTTGCTGAGACCCAACCAAGCCCAAAGGGGAATACGATACCAAATGACACCTTCAGAAAGTCTTTTCTATGTATCAGAGCTCCTCACACATGCGACTGCATGTCATGCTTCTCAAAAACAAATGCGCAATACCGGCGCGAAAATGAGGCTCTGCCTATGATTAGGGAAAGCCCCTAGAGAATAAGGTGTCTAAAACAGTGCCTGCCGATATTATTTTACAAAAATACCCAGATTAAATGATTCCTCAAGGCTAAATATGTGTATATATGAATCGATTTAGCCCAGAAAATGTCTACAGTCTTAATAAGCCCTTGTGAAGCCCTTATTTACTGTCTGAATAAAAATGGCTTACCGGATCCCATAGGGAAAATGACAGCTTCCAGCATTACATCGTCTTGTTAGAATGTGTCATACCTCAAGCAGCAAAAGACTGCTCACTGTTCCCCCAACTGAAGTTAATTCCTCTCAACAGTCCTGTGTGGAACAGCCAAGGATTTTAGTAACGGTTGCTAAAATCATTTTCCTCTTACAAACAGAAATCTTCATCTCTTTTCTGTTTCAGAGTAAATAGTACATACCAGCACTATTTTAAAATAACAAACTCTTGATTGAATAAAAAAAACTACAGTTAAACACTAAAAAACTCTAAGCCATCTCCGTGGAGATGTTGCTTGTACAACGGCAAAGAGAATGACTGGGGTAGGCGGAGCCTAGGAGGGATCATGTGACCAGCTTTGCTGGGCTCTTTGCCATTTCCTGTTGGGGAAGAGAATATCCCACAAGTAAGGATGACGCCGTGGACCGGACACACCTATGTTGGAGAAATAGTAAATCCTGCTAACCTGATCACAGATTCCTTACATATAATTTTGAGTGGGGGCGGGTGTTGGAATCATTGATACACACCAGAAGGTGCACATCACTACCAGTGTGCAGCAGCATTAACACTGAACCTGCAAAACACCACATTACTAACGTACGGGACACAGTGAGCAGAATACAGGGCACACCCTCACTAAGAGAGAGCCAAGTATGGGAAAAAAGATAAGATGTAATGGCATAGGAAGACAAGAAATCCAGAGGAACACCATCATGAGGAAAGGAATGACACTAAAGGAAAGAAGGAACAAGGGAGAGAGAGCAGTTTTACACAAAAGGATTAATGGATCATAAGGATGAGAAAAGAATCAATGATGTGGGGCAAAGGTTTAGAAATAAGGTGGAAAAAATGAAAAAGATAAAGAGACATGGAAATAGAATGGAGAATGGAAGAGTGGGGTAAAACAACAACAACAACAACAACAACAACAACAGTAAATGGAAGAATGAAGTGAAAAAGAAACATCAGTTGGAAAGAGGAATAATATGACCAAGTGATGTGAAAGTGAAGGAACTAAATTAATTAAATGAAATGGATTAAATAGAAGAAGAATATACAAATTATTTTCAAATTTGGTATTTTTTTACTTTGACAATGACCAGGTCAGACATCATTTGTATGTGCACATCCACCCGTTAAAATAATAGTTCAGCAGTCTTACCTTTATTGCTGCCAATTTTATTTCCACTGTTATCCTTTTGCCTCGCGACGGCCACAGCAATGCCCACAGGTGGGTGCCGAACCTCCACCTCTCCCTGCGGCCCCGTGCTCTCTCGTCCGAATGATTTGGCACTATCAGGTCTCTCAGGATCCTTCTTGAGGTTCTTCCCTCCTGGTTGTGACAAACACTGTTGTTGCATCTTGGCAACGTTCATTTGGGACGCATCCAACTTCATGTTCCCAAGACCCCCAAAAGGGCTTTTCTTACCACTGTTCTGTCGTGCAGCTGTCTCCTTGGCGAAGTTCCCACTGTATTTAATAAGGTTCTGCATGGCAGAGCCCTCGACGCATGTAGATGGATGTAAAGATTCAGTACCAACCCGACAGCTTCCTGTAGACCTAGAAGTACTGTTAGAATCAAAATAGGCTTTCTTGGCATCCTCCTCTGTACGACCAGCCTGGGAATGCTGTGCTGCCAGAACAGCCATCTGTGTAGTTGCAAAATTTCCCATCTCAAATGGCTTCCACTTCTGTTCTGGCAGCTTCATTTGAGAGTGATCAGTTTGCTGCTGTTGAGACTCGATTAAGCCATATACCTTGCTAGCTTCCTTAACCTTCTGTCCTCTCTCACTGGGGTAAAGCTCAGTATCCTTAGATGCCATGAAATCTCTGCTCTCTGGAGAAATCAATCCAGGACGGTTTAAAAAGTTATCAGAGCCCAATGAAATCTTCAGAGAGGAGTTGGAGCGAATTACAGAACCTTTTTCTTTTGGTGGTTCTACTCTCTTACTGTCATGAGAAGAGGGGAATTCTGGGGCTAGTACATTCCGAGAAATATCAGGTCTCTCTACGGCTTTGCCACATTCCTTTGCTTTAAGGTCCCGGGCCTGTGAGGCAATTTGTATAGGTCCATTTCTTTCATCATACCATTCAACGGAAGGCACAAAAGTGGGTGCAATGACCTTGTGCTCCCTACCTGACTCCTTAGCTGGTGGGTAGATTGTGTACATTGAGGAATGGACGGGTTGTGGTGGGAATGTGGGTGGAGTCATTTTTCCTAAAGGCTGTGAAGAGTGTGAAGGAGGACAACTGCATGAAGCTTGAGAATTGCTAGCTGAGGTCACCAGAGATTCACGCTTATTTTTGTCCAAGTGTGTATGACTAGGTTTCATATTCTCATCATGCCGGTCAGGGTCTTTGGCACATCTGTCTTGTTCAGATCCCAAAGATTTGGCCAATAGATCCCCTCCAGAATTACAATTGCTCAGCAAGGATGTCTGAAGAGGGTTCTTTAACTTGGTTTCCCCATTATTAGAACCACGGTTTGGCAAGTGCTCAGAAAAGAATGGGGAGAGACGTTCTCCAGCCTTAGAAGCCCTCTCATGTCCACCTAGCTTTCTCTCCCCCTCAAGTTTAGTGTCCACAGTAAGATCTACCACACTGCGAGCTCTTAGTTCCTCCTTCAGCCGCCCATCTCTCCTAGAAGAAGCAGGTAAGAGTTCGTTCCTGCAAACCCTTTCCTTGGTGGATTCTTTGGAGTTCTTATGAGAATAACTAGCTGGGTCCTTTTCACGGAGGTGTGAGGTCTGAGTCTGATTGGCAGATGCTCTTGACAAGGATGTCTGGGAGTGTAAGGCCGACTGCCCAGCATGGCCAGGCAAGTAAAATCCATCTGGAAAAAAAAGACAGGAGAGGAAGATATAAGCTGACCAGTATAAAAAAAAGGGTATCAGAAACAATTCAGAACTCTAAGACGCTAACTTGTATTTGGATACACAATATGGCCACGGGCTTATGGAACAGATTAGTACGATTTTACAGTGCAGAGCATAAAGCGGACATTTCTCAACTGCAAGGGTCTGACTGATTGCCTTAAGGTATTTCTAAATAAGACCCCATGGCAGAGATATGCATTACTTACATTATAATTATCTACTGAGTGAAAAGAGAGGAGGTCTGAGGCCAAGTGAGACACAGGAACCAGTCATTTCCCATCAGACCATGTTTATCACATGATAGGATGAAGAAGAAACAGGGTGTACATAAAAAAAAGGTATCATACAGGGAATTCCCTCCATTGTTTTAGGGTAAATCCATTAATGAGGCTGTGGCCAGACATTGCTGCCTTAAAGTCAGGTTTATTTATACGCATTTTATAAATAAAGCAATAAAGCACTGCATTTAATAAAATGTTTTATGAGCGATTCCCATTGTTCAAAGGATTCCAGGCTAAATTGGGTTATTGTTACTTTGTTTAACTAGTATATATTTGTAAATTTGTTTGTACAGGAGGAATTGACTCTGTATAAGATTAATGGACTATTGAGAAGACAGATCTTTTGCTGCCGATAGACTTATGGTTTATTTACTTTGCTTGAGATTTCCTACATATTTGATTGAAATTCTTGTTGTTATGTTCTTAAGGTCGTTACGGACGGTTATGTACTTAACTTAATAAAGAAAATTATATATACAAACATGTTTTATGAGCAAATAAATCAGTAATTTTGTTTTGCAAATCAAGAGTAATTTAGGAATACACATAATGCAAAGCCTGGTGGGACTTATATTGCTGGTCTAATTTACTGTGTCCTCAAAATGACAGACATACACAAACCCTGTATGGCATGTTGCAGGGTCCCCCACACCATATATGAAGTAGGCACTCCAGCCTCTGTAGGGAGTGGAAGAAAACTAAATTTATGCTTACCTGATAAATTGATTTCTTCTATGGTAAGACGAGTCCACGGATTCATCCTTTACTTGTGGGATATTATCCTCCTGCTAACAGGAAGTGGCAAAGAACACCACAGCAGAGCTGTCTATATAGCTCCTCCCTTAGCTCCACCCCCAGTCATTCGACCGAAGGTACAGGAAGGAAAAGGAGAAACTACAAGGTGCAGAGATGACTGAAGTGTAAATCAAAAAAATATAATCTGTCTTAAAATGACAGGGCGGGCCGTGGACTCGTCTTACCATAGAAGAAATCAATTTATCAGGTAAGCATAAATTTAGTTTTCTTCTATAAAGGTAAGACGAGTCCACGGATTCATCCTTTACTTGTGCGATACAATACCAAAGCTACAGGACACGGATGAATGGGAGGGACAAGACAGATGGTTAAACAGAAGGCACCACTGCTTGAAGAACTTTTCTCCCAAAAATAGCCTCCGAAGAAGCAAAGGTATCAAATTTGGAAAATTTGGAAAAGGTATGAAGCGAAGACCAAGTCACAGCCTTACAAATCTGTTCAACAGAAGCATCATTTTTAAAAGCCCATGTGAAAGCCACCGCTCTAGTAGAGTGAGCTGTAATTCTTTCAGGAGGCTGCTGTCCAGCAGTCTCGTATGCCAAACGGATGATGCTTTTCAGCCAAAAGGCAAGAGAGGTAGCCGTAGCTTTTTGACCTCTACGTTTTCCAGAATAGACAACAAACAAAGAAGATGTTTGACGGAAATCTTTGGTCGCTTGCAAGTAAAACTTCAAAGCACGAACCACATCCAAGTTGTGCAATAGACGCTCCTTCTTAGAGGAAGGATTAGGACACAGAGAAGGAACAACAATTTCCTGATTAATATACTTATTAGAAACAACCTTAGAAAGGAATCCAGGTTTGGTACGCAAAACCACCAGATCAGCATGGAAAACAAGATAAGGCGAGTCGCATTGCAATGCAGATAGTTCAGAAACTTTTCGAGCCGAAGAGATAGCAACTAAAAACAGAACTTTCCAAGATAGAAGCTTAATATCTATGGAATGCATAGGTTCAAACGGAACCCCTTGAAGAACCTTAAGAACTAAATGCAAACTCCATGGCGGAGCAACAGGTTTAAACACAGGCTTGATTCTAACTAAAGCCTGACAGAACGACTGAACGTCTGGAACATCTGCCAGACGTTTGTGAAGTAGAATTGATAAAGCAGATATCTGTCCCTTTAAGGAACTAGCTGATAGCCCCTTCTCCAATCCTTCTTGGAGAAAGGACAAAATCCTAGGAATCCTGATCTTACTCCATGAGTAGCCTTTGGATTCGCACCAATAAATATTTTTACGCCATATCTTATGATAATTTTTCCTGGTGACAGGTTTTCGAGCCTGAATCAAGGTTTCTATGACCGACTCAGAGAACCCCCGCTTGGATAAGATCAAGCGTTCAATCTCCAAGCAGTCAGCCGCAGAGAAACTAGATTTGGATGCTGGAACGGACCTTGAATCAGAAGGTCTTGTCTTAGTGGCAGAGTCCATGGGGGAAGAGATGACATGTCCACTAGGTCTGCATACCAAGTCCTGCGTGGCCACGCAGGTGCTATCAAAATCACTGAAGCTCTCTCCTGTTTGATTCTGGCAATCAAACGAGGAAGGAGAGGAAATGGTGGAAACACATAAGCCAGGTTGAACGACCAGGGTACTGCTAGAGCATCTATCAGTACTGCCTGAGGATCCCTTGACCTGGACCCGTGTCAAGGAAGTTTGGCCTTCTGACGAGACGCCATCAGATCCAATTCTGGTGTGCCCCATTGCTGAATCAATTGAGCAAACACCTTCGGATGGAGTTCCCACTCCCCCGGATGAAAAGTCTGACGACTTAGAAAATCCGCTTCCCAGTTCTCCACTCGTGGGATATAGATTGCTGATAGATGGCAAGAGTGAGTCTCTGCCCATTGAATTATTTTGGTAACCTCTATCATCGCTAGAGAACTCTTGGTTCCCCCCCTGATGATTGATATATGCTACAGTCGTGATATTGTCCGACTGGAATCTTATGAATCTGGTCGACGCCAGCTGAGGCCACGCCTGAAGCGTGTTGAATATAGCTCTCAGTTCTAGAATATTTAATCGGGAGGAGAGCCTCCTCCTGAGTCCACAAACCCTGTGGCTTTCAAGGAATTCCAGACTGCACCCCAGCCCAATAGGCTGGCGTCCGTCGTCACTATAACCCACGCTGGCCTGCGGAAGCACATTCCCTTGGACAGATGATCCAGTGACAACCACCAAAGGAGAGAGTCTCTGATCTCTTGGTCCAGATTTATCTGAGGAGATAAATCTGCATAATCCCCATTCCACTGTTTGAGCATGCATAGTTGAAGTGGTCTGAGATGCAAGCGAGCAAACGGAACTATGTCCATTGCTGCTACCATTAAGCCGATTACTTCCATACACTGAGCCACTGATGGGCGAGGAATGGAATGAAGAGCTTGGCAGATGGATAAAATTTTTGATTTCCTGACCTCCGTCAGAAAATTTTTCATATCCACCGAATCTATCAGAGTTCCAAAGAAAGGAACTCTTGTGAGAGGGATAAGTGAACTCTTTTGTACGTTCACCTTCCACCCATGAGATCTAAGAAAAGCCTCCATGATGTCCATGTGAGACTTGGCTAGTTGGAAAGTTGACGCCTGGATTAAGATATCGTCCAGATAAGGCGTCACAGCTATGCCCCGTGGACTTAGAACCTCCAGAAGAGACCCTAGCACCTTTGTGAAAATTCCGGGAGCTGTGGCAAACCCGAAGGGAAGAGCCACAAACTGGTAATGCTTGTCCAGAAAGGTGAACCTGAGGAACTGGTGATGATCTTTGTGGATAGGAATGTGCAGATACGCATCCTTTAAGTCCACTGTGGTCATATATTGACCCTCCTGGATCATTGGCAAAATAGTCAGAATGGTCTTCATCTTGAAGGATGGGACTCTGAGGAATTTGTTTAGGATCTTGAGATCCAAAATTGGTCTGAAGGTTCCCTCTTTTTTGGGAACCACAAACAGATTGGAGAAGAACCCCTGCCCCTGTTCTGTTTTTGGAACTGGGCAGATCACTCACATGGTATACAAGTCTTCTACACAGCGTAAGAACGCCTCTCTTTTTGTCTGGTTTACAGGCAATTGAGAAAGATGGAATCTCCCCGTTGGGGGAGAATCTTTAAAATCCAGAAGATACCCCTGGGTTACTATTTCTAAAGCCCAGGAGTCCTGAACGTCTTGCCCAAGCCTGAGCGAAGAGAGAAAGTCTGCCCCCTACTAGATACGGTCCCGGATCGGGGGCTACCCCTTCATGCTGTCTCGGTGGCAGCAGCGGGCTTCTTGGCCTGTTTACCCTTGTTCCGAGTCTGGTTCAGTCTCCATACTGACTTGGACTGAGCAAAATTCCCCTCTTGCTTTGCGACAGGGGAAGAGGTAGAGGGACCACCTTTGAAGTTCCGAAAGGAACGAAAATTATTTTGTTTGGTCCTCATCTTATTCGTCTAATCCTGAGGAAGGGCATGGCCTTTCCCTCCAGTGATGTCTGAAATGATCTCTTTCAGTTCAGGCACGAATAGGGTCTTACCCTTGAAAGGGATGGCTAAAAGCTTAGCTTTTGATGACACATCAGCAGACCAGGATTTAAGCGCTAACGCTCTAAGCGTTAAAATGGCAAAACCTGAATACTTCGCAGCTAATTTAGCCAATAGAAAAGCGGCATCTGTAATGAAAGAATTAGCTAGCTTGAGAGCCCTAATTCTATCCAGAATATCATCTAATGGGGTCTCAACCTGAAGAGCCTCTTCCAGAGCCTCGAACCAAAAGGACGCTGCAGTAGTTACAGGAACAATGCACGCTATAAGTTGGAGAAGAAAACCTTGGTGAACAAATATTTTCTTCAGAAGACCCTCTAATTTTTTACCCATAGGATCTTTGAAAGCACAACTGTCCTCGATAGGTATAGTTGTACGCTTAGCCAGGGTAGAAATAGCTCCCTCCACCTTAGGGACCGTCTGCCACGAGTCCCGCACGGCGTCAGATATGGGAAACATTTTCTTAAAAGTAGGAGGGGGAGCGAAAGGAATACCTGGTCTATCCCACTCCTTAGTAACAATTTCCGAAATCCTCTTAGGGACCGGAAAAACATCAGTGTAGGCAGGAACCTCTAGGAATCTGTCCATTTTACACAATTTCTCTGGAACTACAATAGGGTCACAATCATCCAGAGTCGCTAAAACCTCCCTGAGCAATAAGCGGAGGTGTTCTAATTTAAATTTAAAAGCCGTCATATCTGAATCTGTCTGAGGGAACATATTTCCTGAATCAGAAATCTCTCCCTCAGCCAGCAAATCCCTCACTTCAGAACATTGTGAGGGTACATCGGATATGGCTAATAAAGCGTCAGAGGGCTCAGCGTTTGTTCTCACACCAGACCTACTGTGCTTCCCCTGCAACCCAGGCAGCTTAGATAAAACCTCTGTGAGGGTAGTATTCATAACTGCGGCCATATCTTGCAGGGTGAAAGAATTAGACGCACTAGAAGTACTTGGCGTCGCTTGTGCGGGCGTTAACTGTTGTGACACTTGGGGAGAATTAGATGGCAAAACCTGATTCTCTTCTGACTGAGAATCATCCTGCGACATACTTTTAGTAGCTAAAATATGTTCTTTACAATTTATTGACCTTTCAGTGCATGAGGGACACATTCTAAGTGGAGGTTCCACAATGGCTTCTAAACATATTGAACATTGACTTTCCTCAATGTCAGGCATGTAGAACAGGCTAGTAATGACTACAAACAAGCATGAAAACACTTTATTTAGTGAAAAAAAAAATAATCTTAAAAAACGGTACTGCGCCTTTAAGAGAAAAAAAGCATACACATTCTGCAAAACAGCCTAAACATGCACCAAATTTTTAAAAATTTTGTATGTAGACACAATATAGGTAGTTAAGATTGCACCACAAATTTTTTTTAACAATTAACCCCTTAATTTGAAAACCGGATCGAAAATAGGCCCAGATCCGGAAAAAAAACCTCTCAGTACCCTTGCTACAGCCCTGCTGTGGCCCTACCTGCCCTTAGGGATCAAAAATGTGGGGTAAAAGCTTCGATTTGGCCCAAAACATACACCAGGGCCCTCATGAGTTAGAACTTGCTGATCAAACTAACTGCGCATCTGAGGCGCGAAAATAGGCCCCGCCCATCTCACTCGATGTCTCCTCAGCCTTAAAGAACCGCACCAGAGCGGTTATAACTAGCCATGTGGGTTCTGAGACCCAAAAGTTAAGCCATAAAGCTGCCCAAAACGTTATTGCCCACAAAAACGTTAAAGCACTCCCAAGTCAAAAAACGTTTGTTCCGAAACAGTTGTAATTCAGTGTCAACCATATTAGTAATTGGCCCCATATGCAAGCTAAGTAATGCCCTTCTTTTAGCTCTAGGATTACTGCTTACCCTTACCCTCCTGGGTATAATGTCAGCCTTTCTGAAATACACAGTCTCTCCAGAAAAATATGACTGAACATACCTCATTGCTGCATAGCATGAAACCGTTCCTCACACTGAAGTTTCCTGTACTCCTCAGCCTCTGTGGGAACAGCAATGGACCTTAGTTACAAATGCTAAGATCATCATCCTCCAGGCAGAAATCTTCATCCATCTGCTGCCTGAGAGTAAATAGTACACACCGGTACCATTTAAAAACATAATTTATGTAAGAACTTACCTGATAAATTCATTTCTTTCATATTAGCAAGAGTCCATGAGCTAGTGACGTATGGGATATACATTCCTACCAGGAGGGGCAAAGTTTCCCAAACCTCAAAATGCCTATAAATACACCCCTCACCACACCCACAATTCAGTTTAACGAATAGCCAAGAAGTGGGGTGATAAAAAAGTGCGAAAGCATATAAAATAAGGAATTGGAAAAATTGTGCTTTATACAAAATCATAACCACCACAAAAAAAGGGCGGGCCTCATGGACTCTTGCTAATATGAAAGAAATGAATTTATCAGGTAAGTTCTTACATAAATTATGTTTTCTTTCATGTAATTAGCAAGAGTCCATGAGCTAGTGACGTATGGGATAATGATTACCCAAGATGTGGATCTTTCCACACAAGAGTCACTAGAGAGGGAGGGATAAAATAAAGACAGCCAATTCCTGCTGAAAATAATCCACACCCAAAATAAAGTTTAATGAAAAACATAAGCAGAAGATTCAAACTGAAACCGCTGCCTGAAGTACTTTTCTACCAAAAACTGCTTCAGAAGAAGAAAATACATCAAAATGGTAGAATTTAGTAAAAGTATGCAAAGAGGACCAAGTTGCTGCTTTGCAAATCTGATCAACCGAAGCTTCATTCCTAAACGCCCAGGAAGTAGAAACTGACCTAGTAGAATGAGCTGTAATCCTCTGAGGCGGAGTTTTACCCGACTCAACATAGGCAAGATGAATTAAAGATTGAACTGAATTGTGGGTGTGGTGAGGGGTGTATTTATAGGCATTTTGAGGTTTGGGAAACTTTGCCCCTCCTGGTAGGAATGTATATCCCATACGTCACTAGCTCATGGACTCTTGCTAATTACATGAAAGAAATAAACTCTTGCTTGAAGAAATTAAAAAACATAATTTATGTAAGAACTTACCTGATAAATTCATTTCTTTCATATTAACAAGAGTCCATGAGCTAGTGACGTATGGGATATACATTCCTACCAGGAGGGGCAAAGTTTCCCAAACCTTAAAATGCCTATAAATACACCCCTCACCACACCCACAAATCAGTTTAACGAATAGCCAAGAAGTGGGGTGATAAGAAAAAAAGTGCGAAGCATATAAAATAAGGAATTGGAATAATTGTGCTTTATACAAAAAAAATCATAACCACCACAAAAAAGGGTGGGCCTCATGGACTCTTGTTAATATGAAAGAAATGAATTTATCAGGTAAGTTCTTACATAAATTATGTTTTCTTTCATGTAATTAACAAGAGTCCATGAGCTAGTGACGTATGGGATAATGACTACCCAAGATGTGGATCTTTCCACACAAGAGTCACTAGAGAGGGAGGGATAAAATAAAGACAGCCAATTCCTGCTGAAAATAATCCACACCCAAAATAAAGTTTAACGAAAAACATAAGCAGAAGATTCAAACTGAAACCGCTGCCTGAAGAACTTTTCTACCAAAAACTGCTTCAGAAGAAGAAAATACATCAAAATGGTAGAATTTAGTAAAAGTATGCAAAGAGGACCAAGTTGCTGCTTTGCAGATCTGGTCAACCGAAGCTTCATTCCTAAACGCCCAGGAAGTAGATACTGACCTAGTAGAATGAGCTGTAATTCTCTGAGGCGGAACTTTACCCGACTCAACATAGGCAAGATGAATTAAAGATTTCAACCAAGATGCCAAAGAAATGGCAGAAGCTTTCTGGCCTTTCCTAGAACCGGAAAAGATAACAAATAGACTAGAAGTCTTACGGAAAGATTTCGTAGCTTCAACATAATATTTCAAAGCTCTAACAACATCCAAAGAATGCAATGATTTCTCCTTAGAATTCTTAGGATTAGGACATAATGAAGGAACCACAATTTCTCTACTAATGTTGTTGGAATTCACAACCTTAGGTAAAAATTCAAAAGAAGTTCGCAACACCGCCTTATCCTGATGAAAAATCAGAAAAGGAGACTCACACGAAAGAGCAGATAATTCAGAAACTCTTCTAGCAGAAGAGATGGCCAAAAGGAACAAAACTTTCCAAGAAAGTAATTTAATGTCCAATGAATGCATAGGTTCAAACGGAGGAGCTTGAAGAGCTCCCAGAACCAAATTCAAACTCCATGGAGGAGAAATTGACTTAATGACAGGTTTTATACGAACCAAAGCTTGTACAAAACAATGAATATCAGGAAGAATAGCAATCTTTCTGCGAAAAAGAACAGAAAGAGCGGAGATTTGTCCTTTCAAAGAACTCGCGGACAAACCCTTATCTAAACCATCCTGAAGAAACTGTAAAATTCTCGGTATTCTAAAAGAATGCCAAGAAAAAAGATGAGAAAGACACCAAGAAATATAAGTCTTCCAGACTCTATAATATATCTCTCGAGATACAGATTTACGAGCCTGTAACATAGTATTAATCACGGAGTCAGAGAAACCTCTATGACCAAGAATCAAGCGTTCAATCTCCATACCTTTAAATTTAAGGATTTCAGATCCGGATGGAAAAAAGGACCTTGTGACAGAAGGTCTGGTCTTAACGGAAGAGTCCATGGTTGGCAAGATGCCATCCGGACAAGATCCGCATACCAAAACCTGTGAGGCCATGCCGGAGCTATTAGCAGAACAAACGAGCATTCCCTCAGAATCTTGGAGATTACTCTTGGAAGAAGAACTAGAGGCGGAAAGATATAGGCAGGATGATACTTCCAAGGAAGTGATAATGCATCCACTGCCTCCGCCTGAGGATCCCGGGATCTGGACAGATACCTGGGAAGTTTCTTGTTTAGATGAGAGGCCATCAGATCTATTTCTGGGAGCCCCCACATTTGAACAATCTGAAGAAATACCTCTGGGTGAAGAGACCATTCGCCCGGATGCAACGTTTGGCGACTGAGATAATCCGCTTCCCAATTGTCTACACCTGGGATATGAACCGCAGAGATTAGACAGGAGCTGGATTCCGCCCAAACCAGAATTCGAGATACTTCTTTCATAGCCAGAGGACTGTGAGTCCCTCCTTGATGATTGATGTATGCCACAGTTGTGACATTGTCTGTCTGAAAACAAATGAACGATTCTCTCTTCAGAAGAGGCCAAAACTGAAGAGCTCTGAAAATTGCACGGAGTTCCAAGATATTGATCGGTAATCTCACCTCCTGAGATTCCCAAACTCCTTGTGCCGTCAGAGATCCCCACACAGCTCCCCAACCTGTGAGACTTGCATCTGTTGAAATTACAGTCCAGGTCGGAAGAACAAAAGAAGCCCCCTGAATTAAACGATGGTGATCTGTCCACCACGTTAGAGAGTGCCGAACAATCGGTTTTAAAGATATTAATTGATATATCTTCGTGTAATCCCTGCACCATTGGTTCAGCATACAGAGCTGAAGAGGTCGCATGTGAAAACGAGCAAAGGGGATCGCGTCCGATGCAGCAGTCATAAGACCTAGAATTTCCATGCATAAGGCTACCGAAGGGAATGATTGAGACTGAAGGTTTCGACAGGCTGTAATCAATTTTAGACGTCTCTTGTCTGTTAAAGACAAAGTCATGGACACTGAATCTATCTGGAAACCCAGAAAGGTTACCCTTGTTTGAGGAATCAAAGAACTTTTTGGTAAATTGATCCTCCAACCATGATCTTGAAGAAACAACACAAGTCGATTCGTATGAGACTCTGCTAAATGTAAAGACGGAGCAAGTACCAAGATATCGTCCAAATAAGGAAATACCACAATACCCTGTTCTCTGATTACAGACAGAAGGGCACCGAGAATCTTTGTGAAAATTCTTGGAGCTGTAGCAAGGCCAAACGGTAGAGCCACAAATTGGTAATGCTTGTCTAGAAAAGAGAATCTCAGGAACTGATAATGATCTGGATGAATCGGAATATGCAGATATGCATCCTGTAAATCTATTGTGGACATATAATTCCCTTGCTGAACAAAAGGCAATATAGTCCTTACAGTTACCATCTTGAACGATGGTATCCTTACATAACGATTCAATAATTTTAGATCCAGAACTGGTCTGAAGGAATTCTCCTTCTTTGGTACAATGAAGAGATTTGAATAAAACCCCATCCCCTGTTCCGGAACTGGAACTGGCATAATTACTCCAGCCAACTCTAGATCTGAAACACAATTCAGAAATGCTTGAGCTTTCACTGGATTTACTGGGACATGGGAAAGAAAAAATCTCTTTGCAGGAGGTCTCATCTTGAAACCAATTCTGTACCCTTCTGAAACAATGTTCTGAATCCAAAGATTGTGAACAGAATTGATCCAAATTTCTTTGAAAAAACGTAACCTGCCCCCTACCAGCTGAACTGGAATGAGGGCCGTACCTTCATGTGAACTTAGAAGCAGGCTTTGCCTTTCTAGCAGGCTTGGATTTATTCCAGACTGGAGATGGTTTCCAAACTGAAACTGCTCCTGAGGACGAAGGATCAGGCTTTTGTTCTTTGTTGAAACGAAAGGAACGAAAACGATTGTTAGCCCTGTTTTTACCTTTAGACTTTTTATCCTGTGGTAAAAAAGTTCCTTTCCCACCAGTAACAGTTGAAATAATAGAATCCAACTGAGAACCAAATAATTTGTTTCCCTGGAAAGAAATGGAAAGTAGAGTTGATTTAGAAGCCATATCAGCATTCCAAGTCTTAAGCCATAAAGCTCTTCTGGCTAAGATAGCCAGAGACATAAATCTAACATCAACTCTAATAATATCAAAAATGGCATCACAGATAAAATTATTAGCATGCTGGAGAAGAATAATAATATCATGAGAATCACGATTTGTTACTTGTTGCGCTAGAGTTTCCAACCAAAAAGTTGAAGCTGCAGCAACATCAGCCAATGATATAGCAGGTCTAAGAAGATTACCTGAACATAGATAAGCTTTTCTTAGAAAAGATTCAATTTTTCTATCTAAAGGATCCTTAAACGATGTACCATCTGACGTAGGAATGGTAGTACGTTTAGCAAGGGTAGAAATAGCCCCATCAACTTTAGGGATTTTGTCCCAAAATTCTAACCTGTCAGTCGGAACAGGATATAATTGCTTAAAACGTTTAGAAGGAGTAAATGAATTACCCAATTTATCCCATTCCTTAGCAATTACTGCAGAAATAGCATTAGGAACAGGAAAGACTTCTGGAATAACCGCAGGAGCTTTAAAAACCTTATCCAAACGTATAGAATTAGTATCAAGAGGACTAGAATCCTCTATTTCTAAAGCAATTAGTACTTCTTTAAGTAAAGAGCGAATAAATTCCATCTTAAATAAATATGAAGATTTATCAGCATCAATCTCTGAGACAGAATCCTCTGAACCAGAAGAGTCCAAAGAATCAGAATGATGGTGTTCATTTAAAAATTCATCTGTAGAGAGAGAAGATTTAAAAGACTTTTTACGTTTACTAGAAGGAGAAATAACAGACAAAGCCTTCTTTATGGATTCAGAAACAAAATCTCTTATGTTATCAGGAACATTCTGCACCTTAGATGTTGAGGGAACTGCAACAGGCAATGGTACATCACTAAAGGAAATATTATCTGCTTTAACAAGTTTGTCATGACAATTATTACAAACAACAGCTGGAGGAATAGCTACCAAAAATTTACAGCAGATACACTTAGCTTTGGTAGATCCAGCAGGCAGAGGTTTTCCTGTAGTATCTTCTGGCTCAGATGCAACGTGAGACATCTTGCAATATGTAAGAGAAAAAACAACATATAAAGCAAAATAGATCAAATTCCTTATAAGACAGTTTCAGGAATGGGAAAAAAATGCCAAACATCAAGCTTCTAGCAACCAGAAGCAAATGAAAAATGAGACTGAAATAATGTGGAGACAAAAGCAACGCCCATATTTTTTGGCGCCAAATAAGACGCCCACATTATTTGGCGCCTAAATGCTTTTGGCGCCAAAAATGACGCCACATCCGGAACGCCGAAATTTTTGGCGCAAAATAACGTCAAAAAATGACGCAACTTCCGGCGACACGTATGACGCCGGAAACGGAAAAGAATTTTTGCGCCAAAAAAGTCCGCGCCAAAAATGACGCAATAAAATGAAGCATTTTCAGCCCCCGCGAGCCTAACAGCCCACAGGGAAAAAAAGTCAAATTTTTGAGGTAAGAAAAAATATGATAATTTAAAGCATAATCCCAAATATGAAACTGACTGTCTGGAAATAAGGAAAGTTGAACATTCTGAGTCAAGGCAAATAAATGTTTGAATACATATATTTAGAACTTTATAAATAAAGTGCCCAACCATAGCTTAGAGTGTCACAGAAAATAAGACTTACTTACCCCAGGACACTCATCTACATGTTTGTAGAAAGCCAAACCAGTACTGAAACGAGAATCAGTAGAGGAAATGGTAAATATAAGAGTATATCGTCGATCTGAAAAGGGAGGTAAGAGATGAATCTCTACGACCGATAACAGAGAACCTTATGAAATAGACCCCGTAGAAGGAGATCACTGCATTCAATAGGCAATACTCTCCTCACATCCCTCTGACATTCACTGCACGCTGAGAGGAAAACCGGGCTCCAACTTGCTGCGGAGCGCATATCAACGTAGAATCTAGCACAAACTTACTTCACCACCTCCCTTGGAGGCAAAGTTTGTAAAACTGATTTGTGGGTGTGGTGAGGGGTGTATTTATAGGCATTTTAAGGTTTGGGAAACTTTGCCCCTCCTGGTAGGAATGTATATCCCATACGTCACTAGCTCATGGACTCTTGTTAATTACATGAAAGAAACTAATATTTTATCACCTCTTTCACTTTACCATTCCTAGTACTTAGAGTAGGCAAAGAGAATGACTGGGGGTGGAGCCAAGGGAGGAGCTATATAGACAACTCTGCTGTGGTGCTCATTGCCACTTCCTGTTAGCAGGAGGATAATATCCCACAAGTAAAGGATGAATCCGTGGACTCGTCTTACCTTTAAAGAAGAAATATACTTTTTCAGGATATTTTACAGTAAAATCAAGCAAAGCAAATTCATATGTATTCATTTAATTAAACACTTTGCAGGGATTCCATGTTGAGACCCTTTAGTTTCACAGAAGGGGTCGGTAAATTCATAGGAAGGGAAATGAGCCCAACACCTTCCATAGAAACAAATCTACAGTAATACACAATAGGTTTCTTGCTCTCGGGATTACAGTGAGGCAACTAACTAGCAGTACCACAGCTGCCATGTGACACTATAGACACTGTGCAAAAACTTACCTTTCTGGGACTCAAACAGATTGTGTGGGCCCAGCTGAGCCAGCAGAGGGCTCCCACTGCCAGCAGCATCCAAGTGACCCAGAGGAATGTAGGAAGGGTACAGACTGCTGGCGAGGTGTGAAAAACCTGAGGCAGAGAAAGAAGGAACATTAGATGTAGGTACTAGACACACACACACAGAGACACACAGACAGACAGAAAGACACAGACAGAAAGACACACACAGAGACGCGTAGAGAGACACACACACACAGACACACACGCGTACAGACACCACACAGACACACAGACACACACGCGTACAGACACCACACAGACACACAGAGACGCACGTACAGAGACGCACGCACGTACAGAGAGGCACGCACAGAGGCAGGCACGCACGCACAGAGGCACGCACGCACAGAGGCACGCACAGAGACACGCACGCACGTACAGAGACACGCACGCACAGGTACAGACACACACCAATAAACACTAATGTACATACATATAGGTACTGACACACACGTACCCACATACACATGCTCACACACATACATTCATATGTACACACATACAGGTGCAGGCACAATTACCCAAACATGTACAGGCACACACACACGTATGTAATAGATAAATATATGTGGGTGTGTACATACACACCTTCATGAAAATGGACCGATACACACACACACACACCAATAAACACTTAAATACATACATATAGGTACTGACACACATGTACCCACATACACATGCTCACACACATACAGGTAGACACAGTTTGTGTAATTGTGTGTGTGTCTGTCCATTTTCATGAATGTGCGCGTGTGTCCGTCCGTCCATGTATATGTACACACCCACATATATTTATCTATTACATACATAAACACAAACATAAAATAAAGGCGCAATATAGAAACATGAGCACATTCTGTAATCCCCAGGAAGCATTTATAATTGTGCTAGACACCAATTCCTTTCCTGTAATTCCCTACTATTGGCAATAAAATCCTTTTCCACGGATAAGCTACTCTTACAAAACCTACCTCAGCTATCATAGGTATTATACAATTTTAATATGAAAGGTGCCACATACATACATACAGTATCTTGGCTATACCAAACTCACCCTATTTCAAGAGTACGTCAATATGGTATAAACCTACTTGTTAACACACATTCGGTTACTTCAGGTCATATAGTAGTGCAAAAAGGGCTCTCTCTAATACAGACAGCTGTGCACGTACATGCTGGCCTCTCTCTCTACTGCAGAGAAGCTGCACATGCTCACTGTTCTACTTCTCTCCTGCAAACCAGCTGTGCATGTACATGCTGGGCTCCCTCACCCATACAACCATGGGCGTCCACAGGGTGGGGGATTTTTATTAGGGTTTTTTTCTTTGTATTCCCCTGAATGGAGCTCCGTTTTAGGAGGATGAAGTACAGTAATCTGGGAGTTGCATAGCTTTCTAGAATTTCTAGTTCCCTTTTTTTTCTCTAAGTAATGTGCCACTGCAGTTCTGGACACTAATTCCCAGCATGCACTGTACAGTGGTGGGAAGTCAGCATGTTTTGCATGAGGTCACATCCCCTCCTCCATGCTGTGTATATGCAATGAGCCATGTAGGGGGTTTCCACTCCCATCACTTTTTTAACAGCAGCAAAGAATAACATAATATATGCTTACCAGATAAATTCCTTACTGTTAGGAAATATAACACCTGGCCACCAGGAGGAGGCAGACATTCCAGCCAAAGGCTTAAATATCCCTCCCACTTCCCCTATCCCTCAGTCATTCTGCCGAGGGAACAAGGAAAAGTAGGAGAAACATCAGAGTATAAAAGGTGCCAGAAGAAATATAAAAAGGGAGCCGCCCATCAGAAAAATGTATTACGGGCGGGTTTGTGGACTCTCCCAGCCAGGAAAGAAAGGAATTTATCTGGTAAGCATAAATTATGTTTTCCTTCCATAAGGCAAGGAGAGTCCACAACTTCATTCCTACTGTTGGGGAAAACTATACCCAAGCTCCAGAGGACACTGAATGAATAATGGGAGGGAACAAAAAAAAAGAGACGGACCCTATTCTGAGGGCACCACAGCCTGCAAAACTTTCTCCCGAAAGCTGCTTTAGCCGAAGCAAACACATCAAACTTGTAAAATTTAGAAAAAGTGTGTAAGGAGGACCAGGTAGCCGCCTTACAAATCTGATCCATTGAGGCTTCGTTCTTAAAAGCCCAAGAGGAAGCCACTGCTCTAGTCGAATGAGCCGTTATCCTCTCAGGAGGCAGTCGTCCCGCTGTCTCATAAGCTAAGCGGATGACACTCCTCAACCAGAAAGATAGGGAAGTCGTAGTAGCCTTCTGCCCCTTACGTTTCCCTGCATAGATGACAAAGAGGAAGATTGTCTGAATTCCTTAGTAGCCTGAAGATAGAAATTCAAGGCACGAACCACATCTAGATTGTGACGCAAACGTTCCTTCGCTGAAGGAGGATTAGGACACAAGGAAGGAACAACAATTTCTTGATTAATGTTACAATCCGACACCACCTTAGGGAGGAACCCTAGTTTAGTGCGTAAAACTGCCTTATCAGCATGAAAAACCAGATAAGGGGGGGGGGATCAAATTGCAAAACAGAAATCTCAGAAACTCTGTGCGCAGAGGCAATAGCCAACAAAAAAACTAAGCTTCCAAGACAACAATTTAATGTCAACAGTATGCATAGGCTCAAGCGGAGCCTGCTGCAAAACACTAAGTACAAGATTTAGGCTCCAAGGCGGAGCCCCAGATCTGAACAAAGGTCGGATCCTAGTCAGAGCCTTAAAGGACTGCACATACGGAAGCTCAGCCAAACTTTTGTGCAGTAACACCGACAGGGACTATATCTGTCCCTTCAGGGAACTAGCAGATAGACTCTTCTCCAGTCCATCCTGGAGAAAAGATAAAATTCTGGAAACCTTAACCTTATGCCAGGAAAAGCCACGCTCTTCACACCAGTACAAGCAAGTCCTCCACACCTTATGGTAGATACGACGAGTAACTGGCCGAGCTTGAACCAGAGTGTCGATAACACTCTCAGAAAACCCTCTCTTTGCTAAGACTAAGCGTTTAATCTCCACGCAGTCAGCCTCAGAGTATCTAGATTTTGATGAACGAAGGGACCCTGTATCAGCAGATCTCTGCGACAAGTTAACCTCCACTGAGGAGATGAGGACATCTCCACGAGATCCACAAACCACGTCCCTCGCGGCCACAACGGAGCAATCAGAATAACAGATGCTCGCTGCTGCTTGATGCGAGCCATCACACAAGGGAGAAACGGTAATGGAGAAAACAGATATGAGTCTGAACCTCCATGGTACTGATAGGGCATCTATCAGTTCCGCCTGAGGATCCCTCGACCTCGAACCGTACTTTGGTAGCATTGTATTGAGGCGGGATGCCATGATATCTATCTCCAGCATTCCCCACCCCGCTCGCTGCATATCTTTGCAAACACCTCAGGTGAAGAGACCATCCACCTTGGTGAAAGGACTGCCTGTTGAGAAGTCCGCTTCCCAGTTGTCCACACACGGAATGTGGATCGCTGACAGCGTACATTTGTGAGTCTCCGCCCACTATAGTATCTGAGATACTTCTCTCATCGCCAAGGAACTTCTTCTTCCCCCTTGGTGGTTGATATAGGCAACCAAGGTTATATTGTCTGATTGGAATCTGATAAACTGGGACGAACCCAGAAGGGGCCAAACCTTCAAGGCTTTGAAGATTGCCTGAGTTCCAAAATATTGATCAGAAGGGAGGACTCCTGAGTCCACAGACCTTGTGCTTTCTTGGCACCCCAAACGGCTTGCATCCATAGTCACAATCCCCCAGGACGGTCTCAAAAAGCATGTGGCCTTAGGACAGATCTGGACAGAGCCACCAGGTGAGCGAGTCTCTCGACAGGCTGTCCAGCACGATCTGTTAAGACGAATCTGAATGTTCACCGTTCCATTGTCTCAGCATGCATAGTTGTAAGGGTCTGAGATGGAATCTGGCAAAAGGAATGATGTCCATGCAGGACACCATTAGGCCGATTACCTCCATACACTGAGCCACTGAGGGTCTCGAGGAGGCCTGGAAGGCAAGACATGCAGACGTTAGCTTGCAACATCTCTGATCTGTGAGGAATATTCTAATGAATATGGAGTCTATTATAGTTCCCAGGAAATTCACCCTTGTATTTGGAGTAAGAGAACTCTTTTTCCATCCATGTGATCGAAGAAGATTGAGAAGGGACTCTGAATGTTCTACCGCTAGACGAAAAGATGGTGCCTGTACCATGATATCGTCCAGGTAAGGTGCTACTGCAATACCTCATGTTCTGGCAACGGCTAGATTGTAAATATCCTTGGAGCAGTAGCTAGACCAAACGAAAGAGCTATGAACTGGAAGTGCTGGTCCAGAAAAGCAAACCTCAGGAACTGAAAATGTTCCCTGTGAATCGGGACATGAAGGTATGCATCCTTGTGGTCATAAACTGTCCTTCCTGAACCAGAGGAAGGATTGACCGTATTGTCTCCATCTTGAGAGAGGGAACACTCAGAAACTTGTTTAGGCACTATAGGTCCAGAATTGGACGAAAAGTTCCCTCCTTCTTTGGAACCACGAAAAGGTTTGAATAAAACCCCAAACCCCTTTCTGCTGTGGGTACCGGGACAATTACTCCTAGAGAGGAGAGATCCCGTACGCAACTTAAGAAGGCAGCCCTCTTTTCTGGTCTTGTTGAAAGACTGGAGAGTATGAATCTGCCCTTGGGCAGATGAGACTTGAATCCTATCCTGTATCCTTGAGATACAACCTCCAGGACCCAAGGATCCTGTACATCCTGGAACCAAGCGTCTGAAAAAAAAAAGAGACAGTCTGCCCCCTACTTAATCCGATCCCGGATCAGGGGCCACCCCTTCATGCCGATTTGTTCTCGGCAGGCTTCTTAGCCTTTTTAAACTCATTCCAGGAGTGAGCCGGCTTCCAAGTACTCTTGGGCTGCTCGGACTTAGAAGAGGACTGCTGTCGTTGTGACTTGTCAGCACAAAACGAAAATTAGACAGTTGCCGTCTCTTAGGCCTATTCTTCTTATCTTGCGGTAGGAAGGCACCTTTCCCTCCGGTAACCATAGAGATAATGAGTCCAGCCCTGGACCGAATCAAATCTTCGCCTTGAAGGAAAGAGAAAGGAGTCTGGATTTAGAAGCCATATCCACAGACCAAGACTTCAACCAGAAATGCAAAGCAATCAGCCTTTGCATTTATGCGAATAATCTGCATATTTGCGTTACAGATGAAGGAGTTAGCAATTCTCAGTGCTTTAATTCTCTGCTGAATATCCTTGAGGTGAGTTGCCACCTCAATGAGCTCCGACAGAGTGTTGCACCAGTAGGTAGCTGCTCCAGCAACCTCAGATACTGCTGCCACCGGTTGAAATAAAAACCTGTATGTTGAAATATCTTCCTCAGAAAAGTTTCCATTTTTTTTATCCATAGGCTCGCTAAAAAAATAACTCTCCTCCAGAGGGATAGTAGTATGCTTAGCCAGCGTGGAGATAGCGCCATCCACCTTCGGGATGGAGCGCCACAAATCTAATTGAGAGTCAGGGACCGGGAATAATTTTTTAAAAGTAGACGAGGGGAAAAAAGAAGTTCCTACTCTTTCCCATTCTTTACTAATAATATTTGCCATCTTAACTGGCACAGGAAAAGTCTGAGGGACTTCCTATCTTCATAAACCCTGTCTTATTTATGGATCTTAGGCTCCTCAGGGAATGTAGCCTTTGGAACCTCTAGTTTATACAGAACCTCCTTTAATAAAAATCGCAGATGCTCAATTTTAAATCTAAAGGAGGGTTCCTCCGCTGAAGGAGGTTTAGTAACTGAAGTTTCCGACTCAAAAAGTTCACTCATCCTTGGATAGCTGGGATATAGTAGCTAAATCCAACAAATATTTAGATGACTCAAGATCAGGAGAACTATGTTAAACCTTTCTCTTGCGTTTGTTAGAGTGAGTTAAGGCACTCAGGGCCGCAGACACCGCCGATTGTAACTGTGCGGTAAAGTCCACTGGAAAAAAGCCCCCTCCAGATGGAGGATTAGTTGAGCTGCGAGGACTGGCATGTGGAGCGCGTAGTGTAGAGAGGGTAGTAATTTCTTGGGACCCAAATTCCTGAGAAGAAGATGGCTCAGAAGGGCCAATAACGCTATGAGTATTAGCAGGTTTGTCTCCCTTCTTAGACTTTAGAACAGTGTTTAGGCAAATGGAACAAAAATTGAGCAGGCGGAGCAAACTACATCCTCCTCACAATATAAACAGGAATTATTAATCAGTACAGAAGGAGCGGAACCTTTTAGAGTCCTCCATAGCTTAGTATATACTCACAGGAGGACAATCAAAAAGTAACGCTTTTATTTAAAAAAAAAAAAAAAAAAAAACAGCACCTCAATACTTCCAATGGCTGGGTCACTCACCACCTCCTAGACCCAGACAGCTAACTGTTAAAATGCTCTCCTCAGGAGTGATGACTGCAGCAGGATCTTAGGAAGAGAGACCACACCCGGTCACGTGGTACACAAGACTCCCCCTGCTATGAAAAAGGGCGCCAAGCTATTATGAGCTGCACAACACTTCAAAAACTAAAGTGAAACCGGTTTGTTCCAAGCCAAAAAACACAGCCTACGAGTCTAAACAAACTCTCATATTAAGCAGATATAAATCCCAAAACTGTTCAAATAATCTCCCTGAAGGAGATATTAAAGGGACATTATACACTCATTTTTTCTTTGCATAAATGTTTTGTAGATGATCTATTTATATAGCCCATAAAGTTTTTTTTTTGTTTTTTTTAAATGTATAGTTTTGCTTATTTTTAAATAACATTGCTCTTATTTTCAGATTCCTAACCAAGTCCCAATGTTTTATGAGAATACCGTCAGCTACCTTCTCCAGCTTGCTTCTGTTTGTGTAAAGGGTCTTTCATATGCGAAAGAAGGGAGAGTCGGAGTGTCTTTTTCCCCCACTTGCAGTGGGCTTTCCAACTACCTTTTCAACAGAGCTAAACTGAGAGCTTCTAAGTAAGTCTTTAAACCGTTTTATACTGGATTTTGACATCAGTATCTGTGCATCTTATTCATTATAGTAGTGTCTATTACATGAAGTTATGTGAAAATGAGTGTATACTGTCCCTTTAACCCTTGATCCTATTGAAGTATAAAGGAGCCACACTGTATAGCGTTTTACAATGTATATATAAAAAATGGTCTTACCCTCTAGGATCCATGCTGTGGAACAGGCACAGCCTCTCAAGTGTGGCAGTTTTGCAGCAGAGCTTCTGACATGGACTTGAGTGTGTAGCAGCAAGCAGTGAAACTGGTCAACACTGATTGCTGAGGAGCTGTTAGACGGTCTGGATGGGTTCACACAAAAAAAAAAAAAAACACCTTTCCCTGCATCTCTAGACTCTAACTTTCATCAATACTCTCACTGAGAGGTTGACATGACAACTTAAAACGCCAGTCCTTTCTCGAAGGGAACATACCCATTACAGGACTATCCAAATCTTCTGACACTTCTCTGCCACCTCCTATAGTGACGAAAGGCAAAGAATGACTGGGGGATAGGGGAAGTGGGAGGGATATTTAAGCCTTTGGTTTGGGTATCTGTGCCTCCTCCTGGTGGCCAGTTGTATTTCCCAACAGTAAGGACTGAAGTCGTGGACTCTCCCTGTCCTACTCACATACTTGAATAGTTGCCAATAGCACAAACAGAAGAATGTTAATTTTGCATATTTTAGGTCATGTACTCTTGGCAGTTTTAGGGTTTATATGTATTGGTTAACTTATGTTGGTTCTTTTGTGTTAGTTTTCATTAAAGGGACAGTCTACACCAGAATGTTAATTGTTTTAACAGATAGATGATCCCTTTATTACCCATCCCCCAGTTTTCCACAACCAATACAGTTATATTAATACACTTTTAACTCTATTACTTTGTATCTAAGCCTCTTCTGATCACATCACTTTTTATTTATTATTATCTATTGATTAACATTTTAGCCAATTAGTGAATTTTTTGTGCCTCTCACTACTGCTCTAAAATTCTTTTGTTGGTGTTTAATAAATAGTATTACTACCTCTGTGCACTGCACACTTGCCCTTGTCCTAATTACAGCAAGTGTGTATTGACTATGTCTTATTTTTTCTAGTGCCAATCATCCTTGTTATATATATATATATATACACACACACAATATATACAGTATCTCACAAAAGTTAGTACACCCCTCACATTTTTGTAAATATTTTAGTATATCTTTTCATGTGACAACAGTGAAGAATGTAAAGTAGTGAGTGTACAGCCTGTATAACAGTGTAAATTTGCTGTCCCCTCACAATAACTCAACACGCAGCCATTAATGTCTAAACCATTGGCAACAAAAGTGAGTACACCCCTAAGTGGAAATGCCAGTGCTGTGTGTTAAGCGTGTGTGGCGGCAACCAGGTGAGGACAAAGACAAGTGTGTCTTGCCTACAGTCAAGCATGGGGGTGGGAGTGTCATGGTCTGGGCCTGCATGAGTGCTGCCGGCACTGGGGAGCTACAGTTCCTTGAGGGAACCATGAATGCCAACATGTACTGTGACATACTGAAGCAGAGCATGATCCCCTCCCTTCGGAGACTGGGCCGCAGGGCAGTATTCTAACATGATAACAACCCCAAACACACCTCCAAGACAACCACTGCCTTGCTAAAGAAGCTGACAGTAAAGGTGATGGACTGGCCAAACAGACCTAAACCCTATTGAGCATCTGTGGGGCATCCTCAAACAGAAAGTGGGGGAGCGCAAGGTCTCTAACATCCACCAGCTCGGTGATGTTGTCATGGAGGAGTGGAAGAGGACTCCAGTGGCAACCTGTGAAGCTCTGGTGAACTCCATGCCCAAGAGGCAGTGCTGGATAGAGATATATATAGATAGATATATATCGATATAGATAGATAGATATCGATATAGATAGATAGATATCGATATAGATAGATAGATAGATAGATAGATATCGATATAGAGAGAGAGAGAGAGAGAGAGAGAGAGAGAGAGAGACAGGGGTATATATTGTTATGAATATTATCCTTATTATTATTATTATTATTATTATTATTATTATTATTATTATTACTATCATTATTTCAGTAGTGTACCTGCAAAGTGTATTATGTGTTTAGACACAATAAATATTATGGAACCTCTACATCATTCTGATAATGTAACTCATTATATATATAATAGCGGTTACCAACTTTGCAGGGGCAATGTGTGCAATTTAATAACACTCTGAACTATATCATTTGCAAAGGATAATATATATAAAACCTGAATCCTTTTAGTTCTGATTTGTCTATTAATTAAACTGAGACCAGATCAATAAGCAAACTTAGTTTATTAAAATAATTATTAGAAATAATAAGCAATATTTGACTAAAGCAAATCAATAAGCATACATCATTACAATGATTTAATGATTATCAGGTTAAAACAAGGTTAAAACAATCACTAAATTATTTTACTTGCAGTAGCTTTCATGTATAATAGAGAAACAGAAACTTTTGTTATATAAATTGCCAGCATAGCTGGCAAGAATCAGGTAAACTAATAATCCTGGCAAACCATAAGAAAAACATAATTTATGCTTACCTGATAAATTTATTTCTCTTGTGATGTATCGAGTCCACGGATTCATCCTTACTTGTGGGATATTCTCCTTCCCAACAGGAAGTGGCAAAGAGAGCACCCACAGCAGAGCTGTTTTAGCTCCCCCCTTAGCTCCACCCCCCAGTCATTCGACCGACGGCTAGGAAGAAAAAGGAGAAACTATAGGGTGCAGTGGTGACTGAAAGTTTTAAAATAAAAATATACTGCCTGTCTTAAAAAGCAGGGCGGGCGTGGACTCGATACATCACAAGAGAAATACATTTATCAGGTAATCATAAATTATGTTTTCTCTTGTAAGATGTATCGAGTCCACAGAATCATCCTTACTTGTGGGATACCAATACCAAAGCTTCAGGACATGGATGAAGGGAGGGACAAGACAGGGACCTTAAACGGAAGGCACCACTGCTTGTAGAACCTTTCTCCCAAAAATAGCCTCCGAAGAAGCAAAAGTATCGAATTTGTAAAATTTGGAAAAAGTATGAAGCGAAGACCAAGTCGCCGCCTTAACCCAGAGCTGTCCCGCTTTCCTTGTAAACCAGGCAGTTTGGATAAAACCTCTGTGAGGGTTGTATTCATAACTGTGGCCATGTCTTGTAAAGTAAATGAATTCGACGCACTAGAGGTACTTGGCGTCACTTGTGCGGGCGTTACTGGTTGTGACACTTGGGGAGAGCTAGATAGCGAACCCTCATTTACTTCTGACTGAGAATCATCTATTGCTCTATTTTTAAGTGCTAATATATGTTCTTTATAATTTATAGACATACCAGTACAATTGGGACACATTATAAGAGGGGGTTCCACAATGGCTTCCAAACATATTGAACAAGGATTTTCCTTGGTGTCAGACATGTTAAACAGGATAGTAATGTAACAAGCAAGCTTGGAAAACACTGTAATCAAAGTAAATAACACTTAGAAATAAAACGGTACTGTGCCTTTAAGAGAAAAAAAGCTGCACAAGTTCTGCAAAACAGTGTAAAAAAGCAGTAAACTTAACGAAATGTTTACAGTAGTATCTTACAGCCTTAGTAACTTTGCACAGCTATGCAAATAAACAATTAACCAATTTTGCTTTGTTCTCTTGGTATTCTTTCTTAGACCTTGAAGCCCACCTCTTTTCAGAATGCATTTGAACAGTTTTTCACCACTAGAGGGTGTTAGTTCACATATTTCATATAGATAACACTGTGCTCGTGCAGATATCTGGGAGCAGGCACTGATTGGCTAGACTGCAAGTCTGTCAAAAGAACTGAAAAAGGGGCAGTTTGCAGAGGCTTAGATACAAGATAATCACAGAGGTTAAAAGTATATTATTATAACTGTGTTGGTTATGCAAAACTGGGAAATGGGTAATAAAGGGATTATCTATCTTTTAAAACAATAAAAATTCTGGTGTAGACTGTCCCTTTAATTAACAATGTGGGTTAAAAAACCCTAAAACAAGCCACAATGACCCCTTTAGTCCCTTCAAAAAAAAAAAAAAAAAAACGTTATAATTGCATCATTTACTGAATAAACAAAAAACATTTTTTCCTAACAGTGTCACCAGTAACTTATGAGCCCTTCAAGCAAGCTGAAATTCCTATCAAAGTGTCTGAATACAGCTTACCCTTCCGTCATGGGGATATTGCCAGCCTTCTCTAGAATTAACACAGTCTGTCTAGGAAAAATATAGACTGAACATACCTCAAATGCAGCTTAGCCTGCAAACTGTTCCCCCAACTGATGTTTTCCTGTACTCTTCAGCCCTAGTGAGAACAGCAGTGGATCTTAGTTACAAAGTGCTAAGATCATAATCCTCCTTGCAGAAATCTTCATCCCTTTTCTGCCAGAGAGTAAATAGTACACACCGGTACCATTTAAAATAAACTTTTGCTTGAGAAATAAAAAACTAACATTTTTGTCACCACACTCGCTCTGCCCTTCCTAGTTTCTTAGAGTAGGCAAAGAGAATGACTGGGGGGTGGAGCTAAGGGGGGAGCTATATAGACAGCTCTGCTGTGGGTGCTCTCTTTGTCACTTCCTGTTGGGAAGGAGAATATCCCACAAGTAAGGATGAATCCGTGGACTCAATACATCTTACAAGAGAAATTATATTATTACCAGATTCCTGATTGACCCAGTGTTATTGTCGACAGATAAGACCAGGTTAACAGGAATTACCAAACAAAATATTTGTGACTATAAAGGGCAAACCAGAATTGATTAACTCACCTGATTCAATAATACAATTTTTAATATAAATGTAAAGAGCATAAATCATATTAATAAAACGGTTTTACATAGGTTTGTTTCATACTTATCAACATTGTGGGATCCTTCACTGGGGTTCAGTGTAAATAGACCCTCTTTGGTTACCCCTGGACCCTCTCTCGCCATTATCCTGACTTGTCTATCTGGTCAGCTTAGCCTCCCATCTCCTCTGGATAGGGTGTGGTCATCATGCATGCTCAGTGTGGCCCCTTGTGCCATCTGCTTGTGTTCCCCTGTCCCCCTTTTGTGAGTGAGTGTGTATTTTAAGGAAAACGCTTAACTCCACCCCAAATGATAAGGTTAGGTTCACATAATTGATTGGCTAACACGAATTACAGATTAATTAACATTTTTGTTAATAAGCTAAGATTTAGCAGATAGAATATTTTTCCCTCTGAAGATGGCACTCGTCACTAAGCTATAACAGACAAATATGTATTTTGTAAATATATTCTGAAAAAGAAGTCAGTATCTCAATTTGACCGTTAACCAAGGTTGAACCCCACTAATGTTTATAGAAAAAGAGACTTACTGGAACCATGTATGACAAACATGGGGATATTTGTGGATATTTATACCAGTAATATAATGATAGGAATCATGCAGCTATGTTGGGGACCTTGAATATCATAGTAACTAAACATGAATTATTTTGATAAAGTACAAAAACTTCACAGTAAGTAATTATATACTAAGAATTATTAATACTGAACAATAATATATATGTGTATGTGTACCTGAATATATAAGTAATGATATACTGACAAGCAGCACTAGCTAATAGCTACATATTAATACTGAAAAATAATATATATGTGTATGTGTACCTGAATATATAAGTAATTATATACTGACAAGCAGCACTAGCTAATAGCTACATATTAATACTGATAAATAATATATATGTGTATGTGTACCTGAATATATAAGTAATGATATACTGACAAGCAGCACTAGCTAATAGCTACATATTAATACTGAAAAATAATATATATGTGTATGTGTACCTGAATATATAAGTAATTATATACTGACAAGCAGCACTAGCTAATAGCTACATATTAATACTGAATATATATATATATATTATATCTGAATATATAAGTAAATACACATGATCAATTGTACCCCTATATTATATAGCACAGACATATGTGATTAATATGCAATATCAAAATGGTGAATTATACTGGACAATTGTCCTGATATATATATATATATATATATATATATATATATATATATATATATATATATATATATATATATATATATATATATATATATATATATATATATATATATATATATATATATATATATATATATATATATATATATACACACAAAACACGGAAGGGGACTGCACTCTCATACCGGACTGGGTACACATCCCATGACCCTGTAACATGCTCAGCCCTGGGTGCTCACAGGAAGCTGTGCTGTCCCCAGAGTCACAGGCAGTTAACCCCAGACAGGTCTGGGTGCAAGAACCATAGGGAAATTACAAAACAAATTAATACAACACAGAGAGAAAGTCCAGCACTCACTTAACAAGCTCTCAGCTAAGATTTAAAAGCAAAAATGGAAAGGTTAGTTACCACATCTGGCCAAATGGGACAAGCTCAGGTATATACACACACACAGATATTTTATATATTTATATATACATACACACACATATATATATATCTCAATGTGTGTGTGTGTGTGTGTGTGTGTGTGTGTGTGTGTGTACTGGTGCAACAGCAGTTAGAACAGAGTGTACAAATCTAACTGCCTGACAGGCTCCACTAAACAGGAAGAGATTGCGGTTACAACTCATGCTCTGTAAACTATAAGCATGCAATGCTGGGGGAGTGTAACATATTGGTACCACGTTACCTACTATAGTAACCTTATTTAGCTGTGTAGTGATCTGTATTATGTATTGCTGTTCAACTGCACATCATAAACAGTAACAAAGCTAAAGTAAGCGCCAGATCAGCTTTAAAACGGGCGTAATATACTTAAATGCAACATATCCCAAATGTAATAACATCACCTAATGCCAGACGTACCCCGACAACCAGCTCATACCAACATCACCTAATGCCAGACGTACCCCGACAACCAGCTCATACCAACATCACCTAAAGCCAGACGTACCCCGACAACGAGCTCATACCAACATCACCTAATGCCAGACGTACCCCGACAACCAGCTCATACCAACATCACCTAATGCCAGACGTACCCCGACAACATCACCTAATGCCAGACGTACCCCGACAACCAGCTCATACCAACATCACCTAATGCCAGACGTACCCCGACAACGAGCTCATACCAACATCACCTAATGCCA